>NW_025231970.1:0-1364 GCF_018294505.1 Triticum aestivum | reverse complement strand
TGTTGGGCCAAGCCGATTCAGCCCGTGTGTATTTTTTTCCTGACCTGCGATTTTAGCTTTATCCAGTGGTTAACAGTTTTACAGAAAAACCCCTTAGCATCATGCATTTAATAACTCACAAACCGTGCATCGGATTAAAATGTTTTAAACATGCAAACTGCTTAGAATTTTGTGTAGATTAATATTTTGCCACTTTCATCCATGTTTAAAAATGTTAAAAATGTTGTTTGATTAAATTTGCTCCTATGCCATGCTAAAATGATTTTATTCATAACTAAATAACCGTAACTCCGTTTTTAATAATATTTATATGTAAATGGGGTAGAATTTTGCCTAGTTTAACATGGTGGCCTTACTTTGCATGTTTAACAACCCTAAAATTGTGTTTAGGGCAGAACGGTACCAAATCTAAAATATGCATATGGGGAGTTTCCGGAATTGTTGTTCGTTGCTTCCGGCCTCATTTAAACTTGACTAGATAGGTAGTTTTACTTTGCTTCACCCTCTTGCCATATTAACCAACATTTAATATTGTTGAGTACATAACCGAGAGAGAACTAAATAATTGTCGTGGTGTTTCGTCAATATGCAACTCGTTGCATATTGATCTCCACTTAATTTGTAGAACTGCTTGTGCACTTTGCCATGCCATGCTTCATTAAACCGGACATGCATCATACTTGATTGCGCATCATGCCATGTTTATGTGATGTTTGTTTACTATGTTGTGTGCTTCTTTTCCGGTGTTTGCTTTTTCGGGTTGGTTCCGATACGTCGAAGTTGTGAGGATCCATTCGTCTACGTCCGATTGTCTTCTTCATGGACTCGTTCTTCTTCCTTGCGGGATTTCAGGCAAGATGATCATACCCTCGAAATCACTACTATCTTTTCTATGCTAGTTTGCTCGCTCTTGCTATGCCAATGCTACGATGCCTACCACTTGCTTGTCAGCCACCCAAATTGCCATGTTCAACCTCTAACCCACCATATCCTAGCAAACCGTTGATTGGCTATGTTACCGCTTTGCTCAGCCCCTCTTATAGCGTTGTTAGTTGCAGGTGAAGATTGAAGTTTGTTCCTTGTTGGAACATGGAGATGTTGTTCCTTGTTGGAACATTTATTTACTTGTTGGGATATCACAATATATCTTATTTAATTAATGCATCTATATACTTGGTAAAGGGTGGAAGGCTCGGCCTTATGCCTGGTGTTTTGTTCCACTCTTGCCGCCCTAGTTTCCGTCATATCGGTGTTATGTTCCCAGATTTTGCGTCCCTTACGCGGTTGGGCTATTATGGGAACCCCTTGACAGTTCGCCTTAAGTAAAGCTCTTCCAGCAATGCCCAACATTGGTTTTACCATTC
>NW_025231969.1:3187-10463 GCF_018294505.1 Triticum aestivum | reverse complement strand
GTGGGAGTTTGAAAACCGCGACTAAAAGGTCCAGACGAACCGGGACAAATGGCCCACGTGGCCCCTGGGCGCACGAACCGGGACTAATCCCCCATTAGTCCCGGTTCTAGACTGAACCGGGACTAATGGGCTAACCCGGGGTGGACCAAAGCCCTCTTTTGTACTAGTGCCTATATAACTTACTATTGTATTGGGTGTGTTGGGAACACAAGAGACTTGTTGTTATTTGGTTGCAGGGTTGTTTGAGAAAGACCATCTTCATTCTACGCCTCCTACGGATTGATAAACCTTAGGTCATCCACTTGAGGGAAATTTGCTACTGTCCTACAAACATGTGCACTTGCAAGCCCAAGAACGTCTACAAGAAGAAGGTTGTGTAGTAGACATCAGGCATGCGCGAAGGTCTTAGTGTAGAGAGGGCTTGTAAGATTCTCAACCATCAATGGCTAACCGGTGATGTAAGTTGATTTTGTGTTTTATATTACTGTTCACTGCATATTGGAGCTGTTATACATCCTTTACATTATTTGCAGGTTATCAATGCTTATTCCTCGTATCTGTCGAGAGTAGTTGGTGACGATCGTCATATAATGCCGACCTGGTTGGTAAATTGGTTACTTGAATTTAGACCAGACACCGAGCCAGAAAAAAATGAGAACGAAGTAGTGGCGAATCATCCCATCGCCACATCTACAAATGTGATGATAAAACTAGTTAACGTGAGACGGAAAGAAAAGAAAGATACGGTAGCACATAGTGCCGATTGGATCCTTGCTATATGCATGTATCGTTTTGCGATTCAGATATATGGCACATGCATAGTAAGTGCCGTAGATACATACACATGATTTATATAAGGATGACATGGCATATGATACAGTAAGGTAAACAATAAAAAGGCGAGGGCATGTGTATGCATACCTGAACAGTCATGACAATTCAACAGAGGACCGAGACTCAAGGCAATGCCTTCTTGTAATACCATGAGTGATGTGTCTCAAAGAGTGACGGGTGGTGCCCGGCCTCCAGACCGTTCCACTCTAGCCTGTCCCACAAGTCCTTCTCATAGTCCACAATGGGAAGATTGATTCCATGGTGGAGGCCCACAGCCGGGAGGCGCCTAAGGCCCCAAGAACCCCTTATCCTGATCTTCTCAAGCTTGGGAGCAAACATCTTGGCCTAGCATATTTGCTCCAGGCAGTCGAGTTGGTGTAGGTAAATGTGCTTTAGCTTTGGAAAATTCTTCACAGTGTCTTCTTTTCCAGCTTCATAATTCACATCCCATGGGAAGATCTGCCTGAGATTACCGCAGTGGACTATTTGGATGGTCTCCAGGCTGGGTAATATGAATGATGAGATTGGGAGGACAAACTTGAGCCTTGGGCAGTTCTGCAAGTGTATGCTCCGCAGTTCCCTAATAACAGATTCTTCCTCAAATGCCCCAATCATTCCTTTGCTCCAAATGCAGCCAGCCATTGGGAGATTGGTCACCCAGATGGTCTCCAAATGAGGAAAGGAATAAGACCACTCGTTGGTGCAAGAGGCGAAAACTACATGAATCTTAGGGCACTTGTCGATATGGCACCATCTCAAATGAAACAAAGAGTCTCCACGTCCAAAGACCGCTGAATCGGGTTTGGGGCTAATAGCAAGGATGGAAGAATTTCCATGGACGCGCAAGGAATGATCCCAGAATATCAATTGACCAATAGTTGTGACTCCCCAATCGGACTCCACATCATTGAGGTTAATTCCGTCACCAATATCGATGTGGCGGTGCAGGGGTAGAAGCCGTGGGACCTCATAAGTATCGGTAACCCCCTCGAGTATTACATCATGGTAATAGCGACGGGGATGCAAGGAGAAGCTGATGCGGGTTCAAGGGGCCATGAGGATGCCCAACATGAAGGTGCTCAACAATCAGGGCATCCAGGATGATGGAGGTGATGTTGGCCAGGTCCCCGTTGCCGTCGACATCTTCTACGACGGGCCCCGTAGGGCAAGACTGTCGGCTGCTCATCACAGTGGCGGCGGCCACGGAGACCTCTTCCGTGGCGTCGGTGGGGCCTTCCCCTGTCAAGCACATCGGCTCCTTGGCTGGATCACGGGGATACACACCCCAACAAACATAACCGACTGGCCTCCTCACCGGCGTGACTAACTTCTCTTTACGTGCCCCGGCATGCTTCCTCACAGCTGACACTGGCGCCACCACAATCCATCGGCCTCTCCTCGCCTTCACGTTCCAATCGCCCATGCCTCGCAGCCGTTGTAGCATGTGCTTACCCGTGCGAACCAGTGCCGAGAACCACGGGCATCGAGTAGATCCGTCGTCTTTTGGGACGGCCACCACCACCAAGGACCAACGTGACCACTTCCGGACAGGGGGTCGGGTTTCTTACACGTCCTCTATCAAGGTGCTTGCCCTGTCCGCAATGACACTATTCTGAGTACCTCAATCTTGTGGCAACCTCCTGGTATGTCTTGTGTCTGATCCATGGTCTTCTCATCCTCTTTCGTTTCTGATTAGCATGATTATCTTTTAGTCTGTTAGAATTATATATTGGAAGAGAGGATCAAGGATAACCACCAGGTATAGCATTTGGTTGGATTGATGTTTCGTCCGCACTGCCACTTCATTATTTCCTGTACAGTCCACCTTCACACTCTTGTAAGCTCAACCAAAGATTTCTGACTAAGTTCTCATGATTTATCAATATACAAAATATTAAATTTTGCAGTGTAAATAACTGTGTTTCTTTTGTATGGGTCACCAGGGATAGGAAACTGAAAGCCACTAGTGGTGAACAACAAGTGCAGACTTCAAGTCCTTCAGGTGATTCATCATTGCGGTAATTCATTCTTTTGTCAGAATTTGATTGCAATTGGGTTGGAGGGAAGCAACAAAATTCCTATCCTATAATATGCGTTCTTGGTGTGTGCCTTGACAGTTGTTCAGGTCAATACAGAATTTCATTCATGTGGTTTTTTAAGGCACTTAATTTAACATTGTTTTTATTTTTGTCTAAGAGTTGGATTGCCGTTAAGATTTGAGACTGATATATGTAGGGGCCTAAAAGATCCAATTCATGTTAGTTACCTACTCAGTGCTTACCTATAAATCTGTACCTCAGTGCATCTTTCATAAAATGTTAATTGTGTAATTTATAGAAGTGAACAAATTCCTTAAAGTAGTTCTTACATGTGCTATAGACGATTCATCATTGATGAAAGGTGAAAGGAACATTGCTGAGAAATTGATTGGGGCATTTATTGTCGAGATAGCTAGGTAATGAAACTGTAGCTGTACATGAGAGCAGTTGTTCTATAAGATATTGAGAGCTTTACTTTGGGTGCTCAAGTGCAACAATTACTTCTTCCTGAAGGATCTTGTTTCTGTCTTTGATGGGTCTCTACACATATGCTTGCAGCATATACAATCTATTATTGATTTTTTTAGTTTTTAATGGTCAAAAATCATGTTGTTCCTGTTCGCTCTTTATTAAAATCTTCCCGGGATTTAATTCAGAAAGAATGATGCTCCGGACGATTTAGGTCGTGCTTAGATAATAGCAACAAGCAATGGCGACAAACTTCACCTAAATGGCCAGTTAGATAAATGCTCCTGTACTCACACATCTCTTACACCATTTAGATTCATACACACTTTGTATCAGCATCACCTGGAAACACGTTTATGCTGTCACACATCTCTTGGCGTCTAGCTTTCATTTCTTTTCGAATTTTGCTCAGATTGGAGATGGGAGAGAGAGCAAGGCTCGGTACTTCTTTACTAACTGTTGATGCTGCCCTTCGAAGAAGGGGGAGATACAACAAACGCTTCAGAGTGTTCTAATGTGCTAATCATGTGATTTTATTTGATTATCTAATTTATTCTCGAGACTTTAAATGGAGTCGAATCCGCCAGGTCGTGCATGGGGATGAGATTGCACTAGTAGAAAAAGGGCCTACTGTCCCGATTGGTGAGGGCCTTTAGTCCCGATTCATGAACCGGGACTAAAGGGTCGGTACTAATGCCCTGGCCCTTTAGTCCCGGTTCAATCCAGAACCGGGACAGATGGGCCTCCACGTGGCCTGTCCGCTGAGCCCAGGCAGAAGGGCCTTTGGTCCCGGTTGGTGGCACCAACCGGGACCAATAGGCATCCACGCGTCAGCATTTCTGTGGCTGGGGTTTTTGTTTTTTTTTGAAGGGGGGGGGTTGGTGGTTTTGGAGGGTTAATTTAGGTGTTTCATATATTGTGTTAGCTAGCTAATTAATAGAGAGAAGTGTCCTCTTTTTTGTCCGTGCTTGGTCGACGCTACATACTATACATACGTATAGAGAGGACTAGCTAGACACGCTAGCTAGCTAGTAAGCAAACGAAGGAAACAGAAGCTGGACGCCTCCGCCTCCTCCTCCTGGCGGTGGAGCAGAACCCAGCCGATACTCCCCTTCACCGGTAGGGTGGTCAAGCCGGAGGTCCTCAAATCCCTCCGTTATTTCATCTACCATCACCTTAGCATATCCTTCTGGAATCGGCCGACAGTGAAAAGTTGAGTCGGGTTTAGTAGGATAAACAGAGCCAACAGCCACCTTGACCTTCAAATTGCTCCATTCCGCCATAAGGTGGCAATTTTGAGACTCCGTGGTAGCATCCACGGGATAGCTGGCAGGAGCCGTCAAGGCATGCTCCGGCTGAAGCAGCTCGGTGGAAGCCACGCTGCTTCTCCACTGAGATGGCGGTGTAGCTTCGGGGGAAGCTTCGGCAGGTCGTTTGCTGCGATCTGCTTCTCGCTCCTCTAGCCCCATTACCCTTTCGTGCAGCGCCTGCAGTTGGCTCTGCTCCAGTTTCTTCCTCCTCTTCTGGGTTTTGTAACCCCCTGCGTCCACCGAGCTGCTTTTCGAGTAGATGATTTTTCATATAAAAAACTTTTTCATCCGAGTCAGTATGCAAAAGTTATGCTCATTTTACTAAATTCTAGAGAGATTTTGCAAATAAAGTCGAAATTCACATTTGCAAATTTTCCCAACAACTAGACCACATATCACATGGGAAACTTATTTTTTTTTTGACATTTTCATCATTTTCTTTTTTTTAACTGAAAAGGCGATCCACGGGGGGGGGGGAGTTTGGAAACCGGGACTAAAAGGTCCAGACGAACCGGGACAAATGGCCCACGTGGCCCCTGGGCGCACGAACCAGGACTAATGCCCCCATTAGTCCCGGTTCTAGACTGTACCGGGACTAATGGGCTAACCCGGGGTGGACCAAAGCCCTCTTTTGTACTAGTGCCTATATAATTTACTATTGTATTGGGTGTGTTGGGGACACAAGAGACTTGTTGTTATTTGGTTGCAGGGTTGTTTGAGAGAGACCATCTTCATTCTACGCCTCCTACGGATTGATAAACCTTAGGTCATCCACTTGAGGGAAATTTGCTACTGTCCTACAAACATGTGCTCTTGCAGGCCCAACAACGTCTACAAGAAGAAAGTTGTGTAGTAGACATCAGGCATGCGCGAAGGTCTTAGTGTAGAGAGGGCTTGTAAGATTCTCAACCATCAATGGCTAACCGGTGATGTAAGTTGTTTTTGTGTTTTATATTACTGTTCACTGCATATTGGAGCTGTTATACATCCTTTACATTATTTGCAGGTTATCAATGCTTATTCCTCGTATCTGTCGAGAGTAGTTGGTGACGATCATCATATAATGCCGACCTGGTTGGTAAATTGGTTACTTGAATTTAGACCAGACACCGAGCCAGAAAAAAATGAGAACGAAGTAGTGGCGAATCATCCCATCGCCACATCTGCAAATGTGATGATAAAACTAGTTAACGTGAGACGGAAAGAAAAGAAAGATACGGTAGCACATAGTGCTGATTGGATCCTTGCTATATGCATGTATCGTTTTGCGATTCAGATATATGGCACATGCATAGTAAGTGCCGTAGATACATACACATGATTTATATAAGGATGACATGGCATATGATACAGTAAGGTAAACAATAAAAAGGCGAGGGCATGTGTATGCATACCTGAACAGTCATGACAATTCAACAGAGGACCGAGACTCGAGGCAATGCCTTCTTGTAATACCATGAGTGATGTGTCTCAAAGAGTGACGGGTGCTGCCCGGCCTCCAGACCGTTCCACTCTAGCCTGTCCCACAAGTCCTTCTCATAGTCCACAATGGGAAGATTGATTCCATGGTGGAGGCCCACAGCCGGGAGGCGCCTAAGGCCCCAAGAACCCCATATCCTGATCTTCTCAAGCTTGGGAGCAAACATCTTGGCCTAGCATATTTGCTCCAGGCAGTCGAGTTGGTGTAGGTAAATGTGCTTTAGCTTTGGAAAATTCTTCACAGTGTCTTCTTTTCCAGCTTCATAATTCACATCCCATGGGAAGATCTGCCTGAGATTACCGCAGTGGACTATTTGGATGGTCTCCAGGCTGGGTAATATGAATGATGAGATTGGGAGGACAAACTTGAGCCTTGGGCAGTTCTGCAAGTGTATGCTCCGCAGTTCCCTAATAACAGATTCTTCCTCAAATGCCCCAATCATTCCTTTGCTCCAAATGCACCCAGCCATTGGGAGATTGGTCGCCCAGATGGTCTCCAAATGAGGAAAGGAATAAGACCACTCGTTGGTGCAAGAGGCGAAAACTACATGAATCTTAGGGCACTTGTCGATATGGCACCATCTCAAATGAAACCAAGAGTCTCCACGTCCAAAGACCGCTGAATCGGGTTTGGGGCTAATAGCAAGGATGGAAGAATTTCCATGGACGCGCAAGGAATGATCCCAGAATATCAATTGACCAATAGTTGTGACTCCCCAATTGGACTCCACATCATTGAGGTTAATTCCGTCACCAATATCGATGTGGCGGTGCAGGGGTAGAAGCCGTGGGACCTCATAAGTATCGGTAACCCCCTCAAGTATTACATCATGGTAATAGCGACAGGGATGCAAGGAGAAGCTGATGTGGGTTCAAGGGGCCATGAGGATGCCCAACATGAAGGTGCTCAACAATCAGGGCATCCAGGATGATGGAGGTGATGTTGGCCAGGTCCCCGTTGCCGTCGACATCTTCTACGACGGACCCCGTAGGGCAAGACTGTCGGCTGCTCATCACAGTGGCGGCGGCCACGGAGACCTCTTTCGTGGCGTCGGTGGGGCCTTCCCCTGTCAAGCACATCGGCTCCTTGGCTGGATCACGGGGATACACACCCCAACAAACATAACCGACTGGCCTCCTCACCGG
>NW_025231969.1:0-2566 GCF_018294505.1 Triticum aestivum | reverse complement strand
ATCATTGCGGTAATTCATTCTTTTGTCAGAATTTGATTGCAATTGGGTTGGAGGGAAGCAACAAAATTCCTATCCTATAATATGCGTTCTTGGTGTGTGCCTTGACAGTTGTTCAGGTCAATACAGAATTTCATTCATGTGGTTTTTTAAGGCACTTAATTTAACATTGTTTTTATTTTTGTCTAAGAGTTGGATTGCCGTTAAGATTTGAGACTGATATATGTAGGGGCCTAAAAGATCCAATTCATGTTAGTTACCTACTCAGTGCTTACCTATAAATCTGTACCTCAGTGCATCTTTCATAAAATGTTAATTGTGTAATTTATAGAAGTGAACAAATTCCTTAAAGTAGTTCTTACATGTGCTATAGACGATTAATCATTGATGAAAGGTGAAAGGAACATTGCTGAGAAATTGATTGGGGCATTTATTGTCGAGATAGCTAGGTAATGAAACTGTAGCTGTACATGAGAGCAGTTGTTCTATAAGATATTGAGAGCTTTACTTTGGGTGCTCAAGTGCAACAATTACTTCTTCCTGAAGGATCTTGTTTCTGTCTTTGATGGGTCTCTACACATATGCTTGCAGCATATACAATCTATTATCGATTTTTTTAGTTTTTAATGGTCAAAAATCATGTTGTTCCTGTTCGCTATTTATTAAAATCTTCCCGGGATTTAATTCAGAAAGAATGATGCTCCGGACGATTTAGGTCGTGCTTAGATAATAGCAACAAGCAATGGCGACAAACTTCACCTAAATGGCCAGTTAGATAAATGCTCCTGTACTCACACATCTCTGACGCCATTTAGATTCATACACACTTTGTATCAGCATCACCTGGAAACACGTTTATGCTGTCACACATCTCTTGGCGTCTAGCTTTCATTTCTTTTTGAATTTTGCTCAGATTGGAGATGGGAGAGAGAGCAAGGCTCGGTACTTCTTTACTAACTGTTGATGCTGCCCTTCGAAGAAGGGGGAGATACAACAAACGCTTCAGAGTGTTCTAATGTGCTAATCATGTGATTTTATTTGATTATCTAATTTATTCTCGAGACTTTAAATGGAGTCGAATCCGCCAGGTCGTGCATGGGG
The DNA here is from genome assembly GCF_018294505.1 of Triticum aestivum. Classification (NCBI taxonomy): domain Eukaryota; kingdom Viridiplantae; phylum Streptophyta; class Magnoliopsida; order Poales; family Poaceae; genus Triticum; species Triticum aestivum. The sequence continues at coordinate 1,468 of NW_025231969.1, read as the reverse complement.
AGGAGATTGCACTAGTAGAAAAAGGGCCTACTGTCCCGATTGGTGAGGGCCTTTAGTCCCGATTCATGAACCGGGACTAAAGGGTCGGTACTAATGCCCTGGCCCTTTAGTCCCGGTTCAATCCAGAACCAGGACAGATGGGCCTCCACGTGGCATGTCCGCTGAGCCCAGGCAGAAGGGCCTTTGGTCCCGGTTGGTGGCACCAACCGGGACCAATAGGCATCCACGCGTCAGCATTTCTGTGGCTGGGGTTTTTGTTTTTTTTTGAAAGGGGGGGGGGGGTTGGTGGTTTTGGAGGGTTAATTTAGGTGTTTCATATATTGTGTTAGCTAGCTAATTAATAGAGAGAAGTGTCCTCTCTTTTGTCCGTGCTTGGTCGACGCTACATACTATACATACGTATAGAGAGGACTAGCTAGACATGCTAGCTAGCTAGTAAGCAAACGAAGGAAACAGAAGCTGGACGCCTCCACCTCCTCCTCCTGGCGGTGGAGCAGAACCCAGCCGATACTCCCATTCACCGGTAGGGTGGTCAAGACGGAGGTCCTCAAATCCCTCCGTTATTTCATCCACCTTCACCTTAGCATATCCTTCTGGAATCGGCCGGCAGTGAAAAGTTGAGTCGGGTTTAGTAGGATAAACAGAGCCAACAGCCGCCTTGACCTTCAAATTGCTCTATTCCTCCATAATGTGGCAATTTTGAGACACCGTGATAGCATCCACGGGATAGCTGGCAGGAGTCGTCAAGGCATGCTCCGGCTGAAGCAGCTCGGTGGAAGCCACGCTGCTTCTCCGCTGAGATGGCGGTGTAGCTTCGGGGGAAGGTTCGGCAGGTCGTTTGCTGCGATCTGCTTCTCGTTCCTCTAGCCCCAATACCCTTTCGTGCAGCGCCTGCAGTTGGCTCTGCTCCAGTTTCTTCCTCCTCTCCTGGGTTTTGTAACCCCCTGCGTCCACCGAGCTGCTTTTCGAGTAGATGATTTTTCATATAAAAAACTTTTTCATCCGAGTCAGTATGCAAAAGTTATGCTCATTTTACTACATTCTAGAGAGATTTTGCAAATAAAGTCGAAATTCACATTTGCAAATTTTCCCAACAACTAGACCACATATCACATGGGAAACTTATTTTTTTTATTTTTTTGACATTTTCATCATTTTCTTTTATTTTTTTTAAACTGAAAAGGCGATCCACGCGGGGGGTGGGGGGGTGGGAGTTTGAAAATGGGACCTTTAGTCCCGGTTCGTGCCATGAACCGGTACTAATGCCTCAAACCCCATTAGTACCGGTTGGTGGAACGAACCGGGACTAAAGGTCTAACCCTTTAGTCCCGGTTGGTGCCACGAACCGGAACTAATGGTCATCGCACCCTTTAGTCCCGGTTCGTGGCACCAACCGGGACTAAAAGGTCCAGACGAACCGGGACAAATGGCCCACGTGGCCCCTGGGCGCACGAACCGGGACTAATGC
>NW_025231968.1:8043-10463 GCF_018294505.1 Triticum aestivum | reverse complement strand
CACCTTTCAAAGCCACATCATCATTTTTCAATCCATTCTGACTTCATTTGTTATTTTTTCATGCATTTACTAATTATTTTGAGCTATAAGACCCTAAAATTGAAAAGCATTTCAAATGAACTCTGAAAAGGTTGAAAGTTGGCATGGTATCATCATTTCATCCACATAGCTTGTGCAAGAAAGTTGAGAGGGTTACGGCAAAAACTGGATGCACTTCCTGAAGAAAACGGTCAATCTCTTTCAAAGTATCAGGATTTCATACGGAAACTCGTCTGTTACAAAGGGATTTCATTTTTTTAAACTTATTTGAACTCCTGACTTTTTGTGTGTTCAAAATGCACCATTCAAAGCCACATCATCATTTTTCAAGCCTTTCTGACTTTATTTGTTATTTTTCATGCATTTACTAATTATTTTGAGCTATAAGACCATAAAATTGAAAAGCATTTCTAATGAACTCTGAAAAGGTTGAAAGTTGGCATGGTATCATCATTTCATCCACATAGCATGTGCAAGAAAGTTGAGAGGGCTACGGCAAAAACTGGATGCACTTCGTGAAAAAATCGGACAATCTCTTTCAAAGTATCAGGATTTCATACGGAGACTCGTCTGTTACAAAGGGATTTCATTTTTTTAAACTTATTTGAACTCCTGCATTTTTGTGTGTTCAAAATGCACCATTCAAAGCCACATCATCATTTTTCAATCCTTTCTGACTTCATTTTTTATTTTTCATGCATTTACTAATTATTTTGAGCTATAAGACCCTAAAATTGAAAAGCATTTCAAATGAAATCTGAAAAGGTTGAAAGTTGGCATGGTATCATCATCTCATCCACATAGCATGTGCAAGAAAGTTGAGAGGGTTACGGCAAAAACTGGATGCACTTCCTGAACAAAACGGACAATCTCTTTCAAAGTATCAGGATTTCATACCGAAACTCGTCTGTTACAAAGGGATTTCATTTTTTAAAACTTATTTGAACTCCTGACTTTTTGTGATTTCAAAATGCACCATTCAAAGCCACATAATCATTTTTCAATCCTTTCCGACTTCATTTGTTATTTTTCATGCATTTACTAATTAATTTGAGCTATAAGACCCTAAAATTGAAAAGCATTTCAAATGAACTCTGAAAAGGTTGAAGTTGGCATGGTATCATCATTTCATCCACATAGCATGTGCAAGAAACTTGAGAGGGTTACGGCAAAAACTGGATGCACCTCATGTACAAAACGGACAATCTCTTTCAAAGTATCAGGATTTCATACGGAAACTCGTCTGCTACAAAGGAATTTCATTTTTTTAAACTTATTTTAACTCCTGACTTTTTTTGTGTTCAAAACGCACCATTCAAAGCCACATCATCATTTTTCAAGCCTTTCCGACTTCATTTGTTATTTTTCATGCATTTACTAAATATTTTGAGCTATAAGACCATAAAATTGAAAAGCATTTCTAATGAACTCTGAAAAGGTTGAAAGTTGGCATGGTATCATCATTTCATCCACATAGCATGTGCAAGAAAGTTGAGAGGGTTACTGCAAAAACTGGATGCACTTCGTGTACAAAACAGACAACCTCTTTCAAAGTATCAGGATTTCATACGGAAACTCGTCTGTTACAAAGGGATTTCATTTTTTAAAACTTATTTGAACTCCTGACTTTTTGTGTGCTAGAAACGCACCTTGCAAAGCCACATCATCATTTTTCAATCCATTCTGACTTCATTTGTTATTTTTTCATGCATTTACTAATTATTTTGAGCTATAAGACCCTGAAATTGAAAAGCATTTCAAATGAACTATGAAAAGGTTGAAAGTTGGCATGGTATCATCATTTCATCCACATAGCATGTGCAAGAAAGTTGAGAGGGTTACGGCAAAAACTGGATGCACTTCGTGTACAAAACGGACAACCTCTTTCAAAGTATCAGGATTTCATACGGAAACTCGTCTGTTACAAAGGGATTTCATTTTTTAAAACTTATTTGAACTCCTGACTTTTTGTGTATTCAAAACACACCTTTCAAAGCCACATCATCATTTTTCAATCCATTCTGACTTCATTTGTTATTTTTTCATGCATTTACTAATTATTTTGAGCTATAAGACCCTAAAATTGAAAAGCATTTCAAATGAACTCTGAAAAGGTTGAAAGTTGGCATGGTATCATCATTTCATCCACATAGCTTGTGCAAGAAAGTTGAGAGGGTTACGGCAAAAACTGGATGCACTTCCTGAAGAAAACGGACAATCTCTTTCAAAGTATCAGGATTTCATACGGAAACTCGTCTGTTACAAAGGGATTTCATTTTTTAAAACTTATTTGAACTCCTGACTTTTTGTGTGTTCAAAATGCACCATTCAAAGCCACATCATCATTTTTCAAGCCTTTCTGACTTTATTTGTTATTTTTC
>NW_025231968.1:6206-7069 GCF_018294505.1 Triticum aestivum | reverse complement strand
AAGTTGGCATGGTATCATCATTTCATCCACATAGCATGTGCAAGAAAGTTGAGAGGGCTACGGCAAAAACTGGATGCACTTCGTGAACAAAACGGACAATCTCTTTCAAAGTATCAGGATTTCATACGGAGACTCGTCTGTTACAAAGGGATTTCATTTTTTTAAACTTATTTGAACTCCTGACTTTTTGTGTGTTCAAAATGCACCATTCAAAGCCACATCATCATTTTTCAATCCTTTCTGACTTCATTTTTTATTTTTCATGCATTTACTAATTATTTTGAGCTATAAGACCCTAAAATCTAAAAGCATTTCAAATGAAATCTGAAAAGGTTGAAAGTTGGCATGGTATCATCATTTCATCCACATAGCATGTGCAAGAAAGTTGAGAGGGTTACGGCAAAAACTGGATGCACTTCCTGAACAAAACGGACAATCTCTTTCAAAGTATCAGGATTTCATACAGAAACTCGTCTGTTACAAAGGGATTTCATTTTTTAAAACTTATTTGAACTCCTGACTTTTTGTGATTTCAAAATGCACCATTCAAAGCCACATAATCATTTTTCAATCCTTTCTGACTTCATTTGTTATTTTTCATGCATTTACTAATTAATTTGAGCTATAAGACCCTAAAATTGAAAAGCATTTCAAATGAACTCTGAAAAGGTTGAAGTTAGCATGGTATCATCATTTCATCCACATAGCATGTGCAAGAAACTTGAGAGGGTTACGGCAAAAACTGGATGCACCTCATGTACAAAACGGACAATCTCTTTCAAAGTATCAGGATTTCATACGGAAACTCGTCTGCTACAAAGGAATTTCATTTTTTTAAACTTATTTTAACTCCTGACTTTTTT
>NW_025231968.1:3360-3729 GCF_018294505.1 Triticum aestivum | reverse complement strand
GACTTCATTTGTTATTTTTCATGCATTTACTAATTAATTTGAGCTATAAGACCCTAAAATTGAAAAGCATTTCAAATGAACTCTGAAAAGGTTGAAGTTGGCATGGTATCATCATTTCATCCACATAGCATGTGCAAGAAACTTGAGAGGGTTACGGCAAAAACTGGATGCACCTCATGTACAAAACGGACAATCTCTTTCAAAGTATCAGGATTTCATACGGAAACTCGTCTGCTACAAAGGAATTTCATTTTTTTAAACTTATTTTAACTCCTGACTTTTTTTGTGTTCAAAACGCACCATTCAAAGCCACATCATCATTTTTCAAGCCTTTCCGACTTCATTTGTTATTTTTCATGCATTTACTAA
>NW_025231968.1:0-1591 GCF_018294505.1 Triticum aestivum | reverse complement strand
CCATTCAAAGCCACATCATCATTTTTCAATCCTTTCTGACCTGATTTGTTATTTTGCATGCATTTACTAATTATTTTGAGCTATAAGACAATAAAATTGGAAAGCATTTCAAATGAACTCTGAAAAGATTGAAAGTTGGCATGGTATCATCATTTCATCCACATAGCATGTGCAAGAAAGTTGTGAGGGTTACGGCAAAAACTGCATGCACTTCGTGTACAAAACGGACAATCTCTTTCAGAGTATCAGGATTTCATACTGAAACTCGTCTGTTACAAAGGGATTTCATTTTTTAAAACTTATTTGAACTCCTGACTTTTTGTGTGTTAAAAATGCACCATTCAAAGCCACATTATCATTTTTCAATCCTTTCTGACTTCATTTGTTATTTTTCATGCATTTACTAATTATTTTGAGCTATAAGACCCTAAAATTGAAAAGCATTTCCAATGAACTCTTAAAAGGTTGAAGTTGGCATGGTATCATCATTTCATCCACATAGCATGTGCAAGAAAGTTGAGAGGGTTACGGCAAAAACTGGATGCACTTCATGTACAAAACGGACAATCTCTTTCAAAGTATCAGGATTTCATACGGAAACTCGTCTGCTACAAAGGAATTTCATTTTTTTAAACTTATTTTAACTCCTGACTTTTTGTGTGTTCAAAACGCACCATTCAAAGCCACATCATCATTTTTCAATCCTTTATGACTTGATTTGTTATTTTGCATGCATTTACTAATTATTTTGAGCTATAAGACCATAAACTTGGAAAGCATTTAAAATGAACTCTTAAAAGGTTGAAAGTTGGCATGGTATCATCATTTCATCCACATAGCATGTGCAAGAAAGTTGTGAGGGTTACGGCAAAAACTGCATGCACTTCGTGTACAAAACGGACAATCTCTTTCAGAGTATCAGGATTTCATACGGAAACTCGTCTCTTACAAAGGGATTTCATTTTTTGAAACTTATTTGAACTCCTGAATTTTCGTGTGTTCAATATGCACCATTCAAAGCCACAACATCATTTTTCAATCCTTTCTGACTTCATTTGTTATTTTTCATGCATTTACTAATTATTTTGAGCTATAAGACCCGAAAATTGAAAAGCATGTCAAACGAACTCTGAAAAGGTTGAAAGTTGGCATGGTATCATCATTTCATCCACATAGCATGTGCAAGAAAGTTGAGACGGTTACGACAAAAACTGCATGCACTTCGTGAACAAAACGGACAATCTCTTTCAAAGTATCAGGATTTCATACGGAAACTCGTCCGTTACAAAGGGATTTCATTTTTTATAACTTATTTGAACTCCTGACTTTTTGTGTGTGCAAAATGCACCATTCAAAGCCACATCATCAATTTTCAATCCTTTCTACCTTCATTTGTTATTTTTCATGCATTTACTAATTATTTTGAGCTATAAGAGCATTTCAAATGAACTCTGAAAAGGTTGAAAGTTGGCATGGTATCATCATTTCATCCACATAGCATGTGCAAGAAAGTTGAGAGGGTCCCAGAAAAACTGGATGCACTTCGTGTACAAAACGGCAATCTCTTTCAAAGTATCAGGATTTAATACAG
>NW_025231967.1:9768-10465 GCF_018294505.1 Triticum aestivum | reverse complement strand
AACCTTTTTAGAGATCATTTGTAGTGCTTGTCAGTTTTCATGGTAATTTAGCTAAAAAATATGAGTGAATGCCCGAAAAAGACCAAATGAAGTCAGAAAGGGTTGAAAACTGCTGACGTGGCTTTGAATGGTGCATTTTGAACACACAAAGTGTTTGGAGTTCAAATAAGTTCAAAATAACGAAATCCCTTTGTAACAGATGAGTTTTCGTTCGAAACCCTGATACATCGAAAGAGATTGGCAGTTTTGTACACGAAGTGCATCCAGTTTTTGCCGTAACCCTCTCAACTTTTTAGCACATGCTATGTGGGTGAAATGATGATACCATGCCAACTTTCAACCTTTTCAGAGATCATTTGCATTGCTTGTCAGTTTTCATGGTCATTTAGCTAAAAAATATGAGTGAATGCCCGAAAAAGACCAAATGAAGTCAGAAAGGGTTGAAAACTGCTGACGTGGCTTTGAATGGTGCATTTTGAACACACAAAGTGTTTGGAGTTCAAATAAGTTCAAAATAACGAAATCCCTTTGTAACAGATGAGTTTTCGTTCGAAACCCTGATACATCGAAAGAGATTGGCAGTTTTGTACACGAAGTGCATCCAGTTTTTGCCGTAACCCTCTCAACTTTTTAGCACATGCTATGTGGGTGAAATGATGATACCATGCCAACTTTCAACCTTTTCAGAGATCATTTG
>NW_025231967.1:9442-9758 GCF_018294505.1 Triticum aestivum | reverse complement strand
AAGAGATTGTCCGTTTTGTACACGAAGTGCATCCAGTTTTTGCCGTAACCCTCTCGACTTTTTAGCACATGCTATGTGGGTGAAATGATGATACCATGCCAACTTTCAACCTTTTCAGGGATCATTTGTAGTGCTTGTCAGTTTTCATGGTCATTTAGCTCAAAAATATGAGCGAATGCCTGAAAAAGAACAAATGAAGTCAGAAAGGGTTGAAAATTGCTGATGTGGCTTTGAATGGTGCATTTTTTACACAGAAAGAGTCTGCAGTTCAAATAAGTTCCAAATAATGAAATCCCTTTGTAACAGATGAGTTTTT
>NW_025231967.1:8809-9432 GCF_018294505.1 Triticum aestivum | reverse complement strand
TCTCAACTTTTTAGCACATGCTATGGGGTGAAATGATGATACCATGCCAACATTCAACCTTTTCAGAGATCATTTGTAGTGCTTTTCAATTTCATGGTCATTTAGCTCAAAAATATGAGTGAATGCCCGAAAAAGACCAAATGAAGTCAGAAAGGGTTGAAAATTGCTGATGTCGCTTTGAATGGTGCATTTTGAACACACAAAGAGTCTGGAGTTCAAATAAGTTCCAAATAATGAAATCCCTTTGTAACAGATGAGTTTTTGTCCGAAACCCTGATACTTCGAAAGAGATTGTCCGTTTTGTACACGAAGTCCATCCAGTTTTTGCCGTCACCCTCTCAACTTTTTAGCACATGCTATGTGGGTGCAATGATTATACCATGCCAACTTTCAACCTTTTTAGAGATCATTTGTAGTGCTTCTCAGTTTTCATGGTAATTTAGCTAAAAAATATGAGTGAATGCCCGAAAAAGACCAAATGGAGTCAGAAAGGGTTGAAAACTGCTGACGTGGCTTTGAATGGTGCATTTTGAACACACAAAGTGTTTGGAGTTCAAATAAGTTCAAAATAACGAAATCCCTTTGTAACAGATGAGTTTTCGTTCGAAACCCTGATACATCGA
>NW_025231967.1:7375-8799 GCF_018294505.1 Triticum aestivum | reverse complement strand
ATTTAGCTAAAAAATATGAGTGAATGCCCGAAAAAGACCAAATGAAGTCAGAAAGGGTTGAAAACTGCTGACGTGGCTTTGAATGGTGCATTTTGAACACACAAAGTGTTTGGAGTTCAAATAAGTTCAAAATAACGAAATCCCTTTGTAACAGATGAGTTTTCGTTCGAAACCCTGATACATCGAAAGAGATTGGCAGTTTTGTACACGAAGTGCATCCAGTTTTTGCCGTAACCCTCTCAACTTTTTAGCACATGCTATGTGGGTGAAATGATGATACCATGCCAACTTTCAACCTTTTCAGAGATCATTTGTATTGCTTGTCAGTTTTCATGGTCATTTAGCTCAAAAATATGAGTGAATGCCTGAAAAGGAACAAATGAAGTCAGAAACGGTTGAAAATTGCTGATGTGGCTTTGAATGGTGCATTTTGAACACACAAAGAGTCTGGAGTTCAAATAAGTTCCAAATAATGAAATCCCTTTGTAACAGATGAGTTTTTGTCCGAAACCCTGATACTTCGGAAGAGATTGTCCGTTTTGTACACGAAGTGCATCCAGTTTTTGCCGTAACCCTCTCGACTTTTTAGCACATGCTATGTGGGTGAAATGATGATACCATGCCAACTTTCAACCTTTTCAGGGATCATTTGTAGTGCTTGTCAGTTTTCATGGTCATTTAGCTCAAAAATATGAGCGAATGCCTGAAAAAGAACAAATGAAGTCAGAAAGGGTTGAAAATTGCTGATGTGGCTTTGAATGGTGCATTTTTTACACAGAAAGAGTCTGCAGTTCAAATAAGTTCCAAATAATGAAATCCCTTTGTAACAGATGAGTTTTTGTCCGAAACCCTGATACTTCGAAAGAGATTGTCCGTTTAGTACACGAAGTGCATCCAGTTTTTGCCGTAACCCTCTCAACTTTTTAGCACATGCTATGTGAGTGAAATGATGATACCATGCCACCTTTCAACCTTTCGAGAGATCATTTGTAGTGCTTTTCAAGTTCATGGTAATTTAGCTCAAAAATAAGAGTGAATGCCTGGAAAAGAACTGATGAAGTCAGAAAGGGTTGAAAATTGCTTATGTGGCTTTGAATGGTGCATTTTGAACACACAAAGAGTCTGGAGTTCAAATAAGTTCAAAATAATGAAATCCCTTTGTAACAGATGAGTTTGCGTCCGAAACCCTGATACTTCGAAAGAGATTGTCCGTTTTGTACACGAAGTGCATCCAGTTTTTGCCGTAACCCTCTCAACTTTTTAGCACATGCTATGTGGGTGAAATGATGATACCATGCCAACTTTCAACCTTTTCAGAGATCATTTGTAGTGCTTTTCAATTTCATGGTCATTTAGCTCAAAAATATGAGTGAATGCCCGAAAAAGACCAAATGAAGTCAGAAAGGGTTGAAAATTGCTGATGT
>NW_025231967.1:6161-7103 GCF_018294505.1 Triticum aestivum | reverse complement strand
TGCTATGTGAGTGAAATGATGATACCATGCCACCTTTCAACCTTTCGAGAGATCATTTGTAGTGCTTTTCAAGTTCATGGTAATTTAGCTCAAAAATATGAGTGAATGCCTGGAAAAGAACTGATGAAGTCAGAAAGGGTTGAAAATTGCTGATGTGGCTTTGAATGGTGCATTTTGAACACACAAAGAGTCTGGAGTTCAAATAAGTTCAAAATAATGAAATCCCTTTGTAACAGATGAGTTTGCGTCCGAAACCCTGATACTTCGAAAGAGATTGTCCGTTTTGTACACGAAGTGCATCCAGTTTTTGCCGTAACCCTCTCAACTTTTTAGCACATGCTATGGGGTGAAATGATGATACCATGCCAACATTCAACCTTTTCAGAGATCATTTGTAGTGCTTTTCAATTTCATGGTCATTTAGCTCAAAAATATGAGTGAATGCCCGAAAAAGACCAAATGAAGTCAGAAAGGGTTGAAAATTGCTGATGTCGCTTTGAATGGTGCATTTTGAACACACAAAGAGTCTGGAGTTCAAATAAGTTCCAAATAATGAAATCCCTTTGTAACAGATGAGTTTTTGTCCGAAACCCTGATACTTCGAAAGAGATTGTCCGTTTTGTACACGAAGTCCATCCAGTTTTTGCCGTCACCCTCTCAACTTTTTAGCACATGCTATGTGGGTGCAATGATTATACCATGCCAACTTTCAACCTTTTTAGAGATCATTTGTAGTGCTTCTCAGTTTTCATGGTAATTTAGCTAAAAAATATGAGTGAATGCCCGAAAAAGACCAAATGGAGTCAGAAAGGGTTGAAAACTGCTGACGTGGCTTTGAATGGTGCATTTTGAACACACAAAGTGTTTGGAGTTCAAATAAGTTCAAAATAACGAAATCCCTTTGTAACAGATGAGTTTTCGTTCGAAACCCTGATACATCGA
>NW_025231967.1:697-1480 GCF_018294505.1 Triticum aestivum | reverse complement strand
GACAACTGCTTCTGTGGCTTTGAATGGTGCATTTTGAACACACAAAGAGTCTGGAGTTCAAATAAGTGCAAAATAATGAAATCCCTTTGTAACAGATGAGTTTTCGTCCGAAACCCTGATACTTCGAAAGAGATTGTCCGTTTTGTACACGAAGTGCATCCAGTTTTTGCCGTAACCCTCTCAACTTTTTAGCACATGCTATGTGGGTGAAATGATGATACCATGCCAACATTCAACCTTTTCAGAGATCATTTGTAGTGCTTTTCAGTTTTCATGGTCATTTAGCTCAGAAATATGAGTGAATGCCCGAAAAAGACCAAATGAAGTCAGAAAGGGTTGACAACTGCTTCTGTGGCTTTGAATGGTGCACACAATGGTGCTCTTCAATTTCATGGTTATTTAGCTCAAAAATATGAGTGAATGCCCGAAAAAGACAAAATGAAGTCAGAAAAGGTCGAAAATTGGTTATCTGGCTTTGAATGGTGTATTTTGAACACACAAAGAGTCTGGATTTCAAATAAGTTCTAAATAATGAAATCCCTTTGTAACAGATGAGTTTTCGTCTGAACCTTGATACTTCGAAAGAGATTGTCCGTTTTGTACAGGAAGTGCATCCAGTTTTTGCCGTAACCCTCTCAACTTTTTAGCACATGCTATGTGGGTGAAATGATGATAGCATGCCAACTTTTAACCTTTTCAGAGATCATTTGTAGTGCTTGTCAGTTTTCATGGTCATTTAGCTCAAAAATATGAGTGAATGCCCGAAAAAGACCAAATGAAGTC
>NW_025231967.1:0-645 GCF_018294505.1 Triticum aestivum | reverse complement strand
GGGTGAAATGATTATACCATGCCAACTTTCAACCTTTTCAGAGATCATTTGTAGTGCTCTTCAATTTCATGGTTATTTAGCTCAAAAATATGAGTGAATGCCCGAAAAAGACAAAATGAAGTCAGAAAAGGTTGAAAATTGGTGATCTGGCTTCGAATGGTGCATTTTGAACACACAAAGAGTCTGGATTTCAAATAAGTTCTAAATAATGAAATCCCTTTGTAACAGATGAGTTTTCGTCCGAACCTTGATACTTCGAAAGAGATTGTCCGTTTTGTACAGGAAGTGCATCCAGTTTTTGCCGTAACCCTCTCCACTTTTTAGCACATGCTATGTGGGTGAAATGATGATAGCATGCCAACTTTTAACCTTTTCAGAGATCATTTGTAGTGCTTGTCAGTTTTCATGGTCATTTAGCTAAAAAATATGAGTGAATGCCCGAAAAAGACCATATGAAGTCAGAAAGGGTTGAAAACTTCTGACGTGGCTTTGAATGGTGCATTTTGAACACACAAAGTGTTTGGAGTTCAAATAAGTTCAAAATAATGAAATCCCTTTGTAATAGATGAGTTTTCGTCCGGAACCCTGATACTTCGAAGAGATTGTCAGTTTTGTACACGAAGTGCATCTAGTTTTTGCCGTAAC
>NW_025231966.1:0-10469 GCF_018294505.1 Triticum aestivum | reverse complement strand
GAATAGACCTTCGTGGTCAGGCTGACCGTGCTTCCAGCATCGTCAGTAACCTCAGGAGATTGGTTTAACGATTGCTAAGGCGCAACATCGTGCACGTTTGTAGTCGGATCGTCAAAGTCGTCTCCACCAAATCGATAGTTATCATCTCATCGAAAGATCACGACCCTTTGCCTTTATCATTACTAGAGCTCGTGCACGCCAACTAAATTACCAGGTACTTTCGTTTCTTGGTAATGATTCTAATGTTCATGAGAATATGATGCTGCCTAAATTGGATACATTTGTTTTGCTTACAAATGAAGGGCCTAGCTTGGAGAAGGATGAACATTGGAGCAAGAACAAGAACGGAGTTACAGGTGATGATTTCAGGACTTTGAAGCCACCATAATGGGTGCGTGAAGCCTTGGACGAAATATACAAGATGCCACTTCATAAATTTCGTCCCGAGGCTATTTTAGGTGCTGCGTCACCTTATTATTGGGCCAGGCCCATGTAATTTCGAAATACATAAGTATAGGCTATTTTTAGAGTCCGTATGTGTGGGGAAACAAGAGATAGGGTTGATTTCGGACCCCTCCACCAAGGGCCACGAAATTCCCCCCTCTTCCTCCATATATACAGCCCTTAGGGCATCGTTTAGACTTTGGGTTTTGTTTAGATTAAAGTTCGCCATAGCTGCAACTTCGCGTACTTCGTTTGTGTTCAACGACCAGACCAAGGCGTCACAGAACCCCACCTTGATCAATAAAGCTTTCATCTTATATTCGCAATATCCAGATTGCAATCTCAGTTTCTTGCTTGTTCTTCGTTTGCTTGCAGGAAAGAGACCCTCGTGGTCAGGTTGATCGTGCTCCGGCGTGGTCAATAACCTCTGGGAGTTGGTTTAGCGCTTGCTAAGGCGCGACGTCCTCGCACGTTCGTAGTTGGATCGTCAAAGTCGACTGCCACCAAAGCGATATCCATCATCTCATCGAAAGACGGGACACCTTTGCCTCTATCATTATTAGGAATTACAAACTGGCATGATTAGATGTGGTATTGTTGAGGAGAATGAAGCTATGCTTGCACGTTTTACGGGTGGATTAAATAGAGAGATTCAGACCATTCTAGAGTATAAGGAGTATACTAATATCACTCGTTTATTCCATCTTGCTTGTAAAGCTGAACGTGAGGTGCAGGATCGACAAGCAATGGCGCGCACTAACTTTTCTGCAGGTCGACCTTCCTCATGGACACCGCGTGCATCTTCTACTTCCACTACACCAGCACCTCCATCAGTTGCCACCTCCAGCCGTGATACAAGAAAGCAGGCACAACCGCCACTATCTGCCAAGAGCGCACCTGCCGGACCTACACAGAGCTCTTCCTCTTCCATGGCATCAACAGGGCACACAAGTGATATTTTTTGTCGTCGTTGTAAAGGAAGAGGTCATTATGCAAGAGAATGCAAATCTCAGCGTGTGATGATTGCTACTGAGGATGGTGGGTATGAGTCCGCTAGTGACTATGATGAGGAGACTTTGGCCCTTATTACACGTGAAGAACATGGTGGTTATGATTCTGACCATGAGACGCAATACATGGCTCCTGAAGACGCTGACAGGTATGAATGTTTAGTTGCTCAACGTGTTTTGAGTGTGCAGGTCACACAAGCTGAGCAAATCAGAGGCACAATTTGTTCCATACAAAGGGAGTTGTGAAGGAACGTTATGTGCGCGTCATCATAGACGGAGGGAGCTGCAACAACTTGGCTAGCATGGAGATGGTGGAGAAGCTATCTCTCACCACAAGACCACATACACATCCTTACTGCATCCAATGGTTCAACAACATCGGCAAGGTTAAGGTAACACGTACTGTTCATGTGCATTTTAGTATCTCTACATATGCTGATTATGTTGATTGTGATGTGGTACCTATGCAAGCATGTTCTTTATTACTTGGTCGACAATGGCAATTTGATAAAAATTCTGTCCACCATGGTAGAAACAATCACTATACTCTTGTTCATAAGGATAAAAATATTACTTTGTTTCCTATGACTCCTGATTCCATTTTGAAAGATGATATTGATAGAGCTAATAAAGCAAAACAAGAGAAGAATAAGAGTGAAAATCAGATTGTGGCAAAAGAATTTGAGCAACAAATGAAGCCTAATAATAAACCATCTAGTGTTGCTTCTGAAATTAAATTGAAAAGTGCATGTTTACTTGCAACTAAATCTGATATTGATGAGCTAGATTTTAGCAAATCTGTTTGCTATGCTTTTCTGTGCAAAGAGGCATTATTTTCATTCGAGGACGTGCCTTCCTCTTTGCCCCCTGCTGCCACTAACATTTTGCAGGAGTTCGCTGACGTCTTCCCACAAGACGTGCCACCGGGATTACCACCTATTCGAGGGGTTGAACATCAAATTGACTTAATTCCTGGTGCATCGCTACCCAACCTTGCACCATACCGTACCAATCCAGAGGAGACGAAGGAGATTATGCATCAAGTACAAGAGCTTCTCGACAAAGGTTATATATGCGAATCCCTTAGTCCTTGTGTTGTTCCTATTATTTTAGTGCCGAAAAAGGATGGTACATCGCGTATGTGTGTTGATTGTAGAGGCATTAATAATATTACTATTCGTTATCGTCATCCTATTCCTAGGCTAGATGATATGCTTGATGAATTGAGTGGCTCTACAATATTCTCCAAAGTTGATTTGCGTAGTGGATACCATCAAATTCGTATGAAATTGGGGGATGAATGGAAAACAGCATTTAAAACTAAGTTTGGATTATATGAGTGGTTAGTCATGCCTTTTGGGTTAACTAATGCACCTAGTACTTTCATGAGATTAATGAACGAAGTTTTACGTGCTTTCATTGGACGATTTGTGGTAGTTTAATTTGATGACATATTGATTTATAGCAGAACTTTGGAGGAACATTTGGAACATTTACGTGATGTTTTTATTGCTCTACGTGATGCACGTTTGTTTGGTAACCTTGGGAAGTGCACCTTTTGCACTGACCGAGTGTCTTTTCTTGGCTATGTTGTTACTCCACAGGGAATTGAAGTTGATAAAGCCAAGATTGAAGCTATTGAGAGTTGGCCGCAGCCCAAAACGGTCACACAAGTGAGGAATTTTCTTGGCCTTGCTGGATTCTATAGGCGTTTTGTGAGAGATTTCAGCACCATTGCTGCACCTCTCAATGAGCTTACAAAGAGGGATGTGCCTTTTGTTTGGGGTACTGCATAGGAAGAAGCCTTCACGGTATTGAAAGATAAGTTGACACATGCTCCTTTACTCCAACTTCCTAATTTCAATAAGACTTTTGAGCTTGAATGTGATGCTAGTGGAATTGGATTAGGAGGTGTGTTATTACAAGATGTCAAACCTGTTGCATACTTTTCTGAAAAATTGAGTGGGCCTAGTTTGAATTATTCTACTTATGATAAAGAATTATATGCTCTTGTTTGGACTTTAGAAACATGGCAACATTATTTATGGCCCAAAGAATTTGTCATACATTCTGATCATGAATCTTTGAAACATATTAAAAGTCAAGCTAAACTGAATCGTAGACATGCTAAATGGGTTGAATTCATTGAGACTTTCCCTTATGTCATTAAACACAAGAAGGGAAAAGAAAATGTGATTGCTGATGCATTGTCTCGTCGCTATACTATGCTTTCACAACTTGACTTCAAAATATTTGGTTTGGAGACCATCAAAGATCAATATGTGCATGATGCTGATTTTAAAGATGTAATGCAGAATTGTAAAGAAGGAAGAATGTGGAACAAGTTTGTTGTTAACGATGGATTTGTGTTTCGTGCTAACAAGCTATGCATTCCAGCTAGCTCCGTTCGTCTTTTGTTGTTGCAGGAGGCGCATGGAGGAGGATTAATGGGACACTTTGGCGTGAAGAAGACGGAGGACGTACTTGATACACATTTCTTTTGGCCAAAGATGAGACGGGATGTTGAGCGTTTTATTGCTCGCTGCACTACATGTCAAAAAGCTAAGTCACGACTCAATCCTCATGGTTTATATATGCCTTTGCCTGTACCTAGTGTTCCTTGGGAGGATATATCTATGGACTTTGTTTTAGGTTTACCTCGAACAAAGAAGGGGAGGGATAGCATATTTGTTGTCGTGGATAGATTCTCGAAAATGGCACACTTCATACCATGTCATAAAAGCGATGATGCTGTTAATGTTGCTGATTTGTTCTTTCGTGAAATTATTCGCTTGCATGGTGTGCCAAATACTATTGTTTCAGATCGTGATACTAAATTTCTTAGCCACTTTTGGAGATGTTTATGGGCTAAGTTGGGGACTAAACTGCTTTTTAGTACTACTTGTCACCCCCAAACTGATGGACAAACTGAAGTAGTCAATAGAACGTTGTCTACTATGCTTAGGGCTGTTTTGAAGAATAATAAGAAAATGTGGGAGGAATGCTTGCCTCATATTGAATTTGCTTATAATCGTTCATTGTATTCTACTACTAAGATGTGCCCTTTTGAAGTTGTGTATGGTTTCCTACCTCATGCACCTATTGATTTGTTGCCTCTTCCATCTTCGGAGAAGGTTAATTTTGATGCTAAACAACGTGCTGAATTGATTTTAAAAATGCATGAGTTAACTAAGGAAAACATTGAGCGCATGAATGCTAAATATAAACTTGCTGGAGATAAGGGTAGAAAACATGTTGTGTTTGCACCTGGAGATCTTGTTTGGTTACATTTGCGTAAGGATAGATTTCCTGATTTGCGCAAATAAAAGTTAATGCCACGTGCTGATGGTCCCTTTAAGGTGTTAGAGAAAATAAATGATAATGCATATAAACTTGAGCTGCCTGCAGATTTTGGGGTTAGTCCCACTTTTAACATTGCAGATTTGAAGCCTTATTTGGGTGAGGAAGATGAACTTCCGTCGAGGACGACTTCATTTCAAGAAGGGGAGGATGATGAGGACATCAATACAATTGTTACACCCACAGCCCCTGCTGCTATACATACTGGACCAATTACTAGAGCTCGTGCACGCCAACTAAATTACTAGGTACTTTCGTTTCTTGGTAATGATTCTAATGTTCATGAGAATATGATGCTGCCTAAATTGGATACATTTGTTTTGCTTACAAATGAAGGGCCTAGCTTGGAGAAGGATGAACATTGGAGCAAGAACAAGCATGGAGATGATGGCATGCGCAAGGGGAACAAGAACGGAGTTGCAAGTGATGATTTCAGGACTTTGAAGCCACCATAATGGGTGCATGAAGCCTTGGACGAAATATACAAGATGCCACTTCATAAATTTCGTCCCGAGGCTATTTTAGGTGCTGCGTCACCTTATTATTGGGCCAGGCCCATGTAATTTCGAAATACATAAGTATAGGCTATTTTTAGAGTCCGTATGTGTGGGGAAACAAGAGATAGGGTTGATTTCGGACCCCTCCACCAAGGGCCACGAAATTCCCCCCTCTTCCTCCATATATACAGCCCTTAGGGCATCGTTTAGACTCTGGGTTTTGTTTAGATTAAAAGTTCGCCATAGCTGCAACTTCGCGTACTTCGTTTGTGTTCAACGACCAGACAAAGGCGTCACAGAACCCCACCTTGATCAATAAAGCTTTCATCTTATATTCGCAATATCCAGATTGCAATCTCAGTTTCTTGCTTGTTCTTCGTTTGCTCGCAGGAAACAGACCCTCGTGGTCAGGTTGATCGTGCTCCGGCGTGGTCAATAACCTCTCGGAGTTGGTTTAGCGATTGCTAAGGCGCGACGTCCTCGCACGTTCGTAGTCGGATCGTCAAAGTCGACTTCCACCAAAGCGAAATCCACCATCTCATCGAAAGACGGGACACCTTTGCCTCTATCAATTCCAGCTAGCTCCGTTCGTCTTTTGTTGTTGCAGGAGGCGCATGGAGGAGGATTAATGGGACACTTTGGCGTGAAGAAGACGGAGGACGTACTTGCTACACATTTCTTTTGGCCAAAGATGAGACGGGATGTTGAGCGTTTTATTGCTCGATGCACTACATGTCAAAAAGCTAAGTCACGACTCAATCCTCATGGTTTATATATGCCTTTGCCTGTACCTAGTGTTCCTTGGGAGGATATATCTATGGACTTTGTTTTAGGTTTACCTCGAACAAAGAAGGGGAGGGATAGCATATTTGTTGTCGTGGATAGATTCTCGAAAATGGCACACTTTATACCATGTCATAAAAGCGATGATGTTGTTAATGTTGCTGATTTGTTCTTTCGTGAAATTATTCGCTTGCATGGTGTGCTAAATACTATTGTTTCAGATCGTGATACTAAATTTCTTAGCCACTTTTGGAGATGTTTATGGGCTAAGTTGGGGACTAAACTGCTTTTTAGTACTACTTGTCACCCCCAAACTGATGGACAAACTGAAGTAGTCAATAGAACGTTGTCTACTATGCTTAGGGCTGTTTTGAAGAATAATAAGAAAATGTGGGAGGAATGCTTGCCTCATATTGAATTTGCTTATAATCGTTCATTGCATTCTACTACTAAGATGTGCCCTTTTGAAGTTGTGTATGGTTTCCTACCTCGTGCACCTATTGATTTGTTGCCTCTTCCATCTTCGGAGAAGGTTAATTCTGATGCTAAACAACGTGCTGAATTGATTTTAAAAATGCATGAGTTAACTAAGGAAAACATTGAGCGCATGAATGCTAAATATAAACTTGCTGGAGATAAGGGTAGAAAACATGTTGTGTTTGCACCTGGAGATCTTGTTTGGTTACATTTGCGTAAGGATAGATTTCCTGATTTGCGCAAATCAAAGTTAATGCCACGTGCTGATGGTCCCTTTAAGGTGTTAGAGAAAATAAATGATAATGCATATAAACTTGAGCTGCCTGCAGATTTTGGGGTTAGTCCCACTTTTAACATTGCAGATTTGAAGCCTTATTTGGGTGAGGAAGATGAGTTTCCGTCGAGGACGACTTCATTTCAAGAAGGGGAGGATGATGAGGACATCAATACCATTGTTACACCCGCAGGCCCTGCTGCTATACATACTGGACCAATTACTAGAGCTCGCGCACGCCAACTAAATTACCAGGTACTTTCGTTTCTTGGTAATGATTCTAATGTTCATGAGAATATGATGCTGCCTAAATTGGATACATTTGTTTTGCTTACAAATGAAGGGCCTAGCTTGGAGAAGGATGGACATTGGAGCAAGA
The DNA here is from genome assembly GCF_018294505.1 of Triticum aestivum. Classification (NCBI taxonomy): domain Eukaryota; kingdom Viridiplantae; phylum Streptophyta; class Magnoliopsida; order Poales; family Poaceae; genus Triticum; species Triticum aestivum. Next base: position 3,245 of record NW_025231966.1, on the reverse strand, counting down.
ACAAGCATGGAGATGATGGCATGCGCAAGGGGAACAAGAACGGAGTTACAAGTGATGATTTCAGGACTTTGAAGCCACCATAATGGGTGCATGAAGCCTTGGACGAAATATACAAGATGCCACTTCACAAATTTCGTCCCGAGGCTATTTTAGGTGCTGTGTCACCTTATTATTGGGCCAGGCCCATGTAATTTCGAAATACATAAGTATAGGCTATTTTTAGAGTCCGTATGTGTGGGGAAACAAGAGATAGGGTTGATTTCGGACCCCTCCACCAAGGGCCACGAAATTCCCCCTCTCTTCCTCCATATATACAGCCCTTAGGGCATCGTTTAGACTTTGGGTTTTGTTTAGATTTAAAGTTTGCCATAGCTGCAACTTCGCGTACTTCGTTTGTGTTCAACGACCAGACAAAGGCGTCACAGAACCCCACCTTGATCAATAAAGCTTTCATCTTATATTCGCAATATCCAGATTGCAATCTCAGTTTCTTGCTTGTTCTTCGTTTGCTCGCAGGAAACAGACCCTCGTGGTCAGGTTGATCGTGCTCCGGCGTGGTCAATAACCTCTCGGAGTTGGTTTAGCGATTGCTAAGGCGCGACGTCCTCGCACGTTCGTAGTAGGATCGTCAAAGTCGACTTCCACCAAAGCGAAATCCATCATCTCATCGAAAGACGGGACACCTCCACCTCTATCACTTTGAAGCCACCATAATGAGTGCATGAAGCCTTGGACGAAATATACAAGATGCCACTTCATAAATTTCGTCCAGAGGCTATTCTAGGTGCTGCGTCACCTTATTATTGGGCCAGGCCCATGTAATTTCGAAACACATAAGTATAGGCTATTTTTAGAGTCCGTATGTGTGGGGAAACAAGAGATAGGATTAGTTTCGGACCCCTCCACCAAGGGCCACGAAATTCACCCCCTCTTCCCCCATATATACAGCCCTTAGGGCACCGTTTAGACTTTGGGTTTTGTTTAGATTAAAAGTTTGCCATAGCTGCAACTTCGCGTGCTTCGATTGTGTTCAACGACCAGACAAAGGCGTCACAGAACCCCACCTTGATCAATCAAGCTTTCCTCTGTTATTCGCAATATCCAGATTGCAATCTTAGTTTCTTGCTTGTTCTTCATTTGCTTGCAGGAAATAGACCTTCGTGGTCAGGTTGATCGTGCTCCCGCGTGGTCAATAACCTCTCGGAGTTGGTTTAGCAATTGCTAAGGCGCGACGTCTTCGCATGTTCGTAGTCGGATCATCAATGTCGACTTCCACCAAAGCGATAACCATCATCTCATAGAAAGATGGGACACATTTGCCTCTATCAGATACCAAGATGATGTAGGGCGGAACCCTATGGTGGCGATCTTTCACGTTTGGAGAGGATCCTACAGGGAAACACGAAGAACACGCGGAGGAACTCGAGGGAAAACACGGGGAGAACGAGAGAAACACTCAACCGACAAGTAATTGATCACATGAGGGCTAGATCACCGAACACACTAGGTAGCACAAGATTCAAAATCAACAAAGGAAAGATACAAGAGTAACCGTTCTTCTCCGTGAGGAGGTCTTGGGGGTCTACCCTTGAAGGGGTCTTGAATCCGCTTGGGGGATCTTCTCTGAAGAGGTCGTGAGCTCCGAGGAGAAGTAACCAAGTGGATGAGCAAGGCTCTCACACAAAATATGAGCTAAACCAATGCTAACCCTAAACCGTATGGGAGGAGGGAGTATATATAGTCAAAGGGGTGAAGGGATACATGGGTCACGTCCCAAAGGAGCTGCGCGCAGGCAGAGGGCGCCGGATGTCCGGGCGACGGGCCGGATGTCCGGTGGCTCGTGAGGCGCCGGATGTCCGGGCTGAGTGGCCGGATGTCCGGGCTGATGCAGACGGCCGTTCTGTTCTCTGGATGGGCGACGCCGGTATCCGGTGCTTCCGGAGGGGCCGAATGTCTAGTGGGGAGGCCGGATATCCGGGCTGTCAGGACCAGCTTCTGTGCATTCTGGACGCCTTGTCCGGATATTCGTGCGGGAGGCCGGATTTCCGGTGAGGGGCCGGATGTTCTGGCTGGACGCCGAATGTCCGATCGCTGTAGTTTCTTCTGCAGAGGGCTAGCCGTGTAGATCTCCAAGGGCCGGATGTCCGGGGACCTGGCCGGATGTCTGGTGCCTGGAGGGTGTTCTTGCCTTCTTACATTGGTTCTCTTCTTCCATGGACTTGGGGTCTTGGTCATCTTCATGTGCATCCTCGGGAGGGTCCTCTTGGTACCTAATCATGCACAACATTCCAGATTGAGGTAGTAGCCATGTCTCGAGAGGATCATGTGATATATCACTAAGGAGAGAAGTCACCTCGGTCTCGAGAACTCTAGCTCATGCTCTAGTCATGTGATACGGGGCTAACCCGGTGTAGGCCGATCTTTCACGTTTGGAGTGGGATCCCTCGAAGAACACGATGAACACGGGGAAGAACGGGGAGAAATCACAAGGGGAAACACTCAAGAACAAGTCCAATCACACATCCACTAGACAATCAAACACACAAGATCCACAAGGTACATGAACAACAAAGAGAAAGATACAAGGTAGAGTTCATCCCAAATCCTATGAAGGAGATGAGGGCTTGAATCCTAGAAGGATCTTCCCACGAAGGGGGGCTTGAATCCCTCGGGATCTTCTCACATGGAGGTCTTGAACTCCATGGGAGTGGTAGTCTCTCTCTCTCAAGAGTAGAGATAGGAGCAAAGCTCACCTAAGAATGAGCTATCATATTTGCTAACCCTAGAATGGAGGAGAGGGATGAGTATATATAGTTGTAGCCATGAAGGGGTAAGTGAGGGGCGAAAGGGTACATGGCCACGGGCCGAGTCTCTGCGCGCTGGCAGGGCCGGAAGTTCCGGGGACGGCCGGAAGGTCCGGGCGCCGGAGGTTCCGGGCAAAGGTCCGGCCAGGGTCTGGGCTATCCAGAGAGTTGGCACACTCTCGGACGGCTTCGATGCCTCGGGGCCGGAAGTTCCAGGATGGCTAGAGGTTCCGGGGGCCGGGCCCGAAGTTCCGGGCAGCGGTCGGAAGTTCCGGGCTTTCCAGAAGCTTGTCCAGGCTTCTTCTTCCTTCTCTTCCATGCTTCCCTCGCGGATGGTGTAGGTGATCCTTGGCGCTTGCACTCCTCCTCGTCGTCCGTGAAGCTCCGGCAATACCTATGCATGCACATGAGTGGAGGGTCAAGTAGTATACCATCCTCAAA
>NW_025231965.1:0-10469 GCF_018294505.1 Triticum aestivum | reverse complement strand
ATCTATAAGGATAGATCAAAAACGCTTAATAGTACTTTCAAATGAATACATACCGTGACAAGATTTTGAAGGAGTTCAAAATAGATCAGCAAAGAAGGAGTTCTTGGCTGTGTTACAAGGTGTGAGTATTGAGTAAGACTCAAGACCTGACCACGGCAGAAGAAAGAGAAAGGACGAAGGTCGTCCCCTATGCTTTAGACGTAGGCTCTACAATATGCTAGGCTGTGTACCGCACCTGAAGTGTGCCTTGCCATGAGTTAGTCAAGGGGTACAATAGTGATCCAGGAAGGGATCACATGACAGCGGTCGAACTTATCCTTAGTATCTAGTGGACTAAGGAATTTTCTCGATTATGGAGGTGGAAAGGGGGTTCGTCGTAAAGGGTTACGTCGATGCAAACTTTGACACTAATCCGGATGACTCTGAGTAGTGAACCGGATTCGTATAGTAGAGCAGTTATTTGGAATAGCTCCAAGTAGCGCGTGGTAGCTGCATCTACAAGATGACATAGAGATTTGTAAAGCACACACGGATCTGAATGTTGCAGACCTGTTGACTAAAACCTCTCTCGTAAGCATAACATGATCAGACCCTAGAACTCATTGAGTGTTAATCACATGGTGATGTGAACTAGATTATTGACTCTAGTAAACTCTTGGGTATTAGTCACATGGCGATGTGAACTTTGAGTGTTAATCACATGGTGATGTGAACTAGATTATTGACTCTAGTGCAAGTGGGATACTGTTGGAAATATGCCCTAGAGGCAATAATAAAATGGTTATTATTGTATTTCCTTGTTCATGATAATTGTCTGTTGTTCATGCTATAATTGTATTAACTTGAAACCGTAATACATGTGTGAATACATAGACCAAAACATGTCCCTAGTAAGCCTCTAGTTGACTAGCTCGTTGATCAATAGATGGTTATGGTTTCCTGACCATGGACATTGGATGTCATTGATAACGGGATCACATCATTAGGAGAATGATGTGATGGACAAGACCCAATCCTAAGCATAGCACAAGATCGTGTAGTTCGTTTGCTAGAGCTTTTCTAGTGTCAAGTATCATTTCCTTAGACCATGAGATTGTGCAACTCCTGGATACCGTAGGAATGCTTTGGGTGTACCAAACGTCACAACGTAACTGGGTGGCTATAAAGGTGCACTACAGGTATCTCCGAAAGTGTCTGTTGGGTTGGCACGAATCGAGACTGGGATTTGTCACTCCGTATGACGGAGAGGTATCTCTGGGCCCACTCGGTAATGCATCATCATAATGAACTCAATGTGACTAAGGACTTAGCCACGGGATCATGCGTTACGGTACGAGTAAAGTGACTTGCCGGTAACGAGATTGAACAAGGTATTGGGATACCGACGATCGAATCTCGGGCAAGTAACGTACCGATTGACAAAGGGAATTGTATACGGGATTGATTGAATCCTCGACATCGTGGTTCATCCGATGAGATCATCGTGGAACATGTGGGAGCCAACATGGGTATCCAGATCCAGCTGTTGGTTATTGACCGGAGAGTCGTCTCGGTCATGTCTGCATGTCTCCCGAACCCGTAGGGTCTACACACTTAAGGTTCGGTGACGCTAGAGTTGTAGAGATATTAGTATGCAGTTAACCGAAAGTTGTTCAGAGTCCCGGATGAGATCTCGGACGTCACGAGGAATTCCGTAATGGTCCGGAGGTAAAGATTTATATATGGGAAGTCCTATTTTGGCCACCGGAAAATGTTCGGGATTTTTCGGTATTGTACCGGGAAGGTTCTAGGAGGTTCCGAAGTGGGGCCCACCTGCATGGGGGACCCACATGAACGTGGGTAGTGGGGGCAAGGCCCCACACCCCTGGTCAAGGCGCACCAAGATCCCACCTTAGAAGGAATAAGATCATATCCCGGAGGGATAAGATCAAGATCCCTAAAAAAGGGGGATAACAATCGGTGGGGAAGGGAAATGATGGGATTTCTTTCCCCCACCTTTGCCAACGCCCCAATGGACTTGGAGGGCAAGAAACCAGCCCCCTCCACCCCTATATATAGTGGGGAGGTGCATGGGAGCAGCACCCCAAGCCCTGGCGCCTCCCTCCCTCCCGTGACACCTCTTCCTCCCCGCTTGCGCTTGGCGAAGCCCTACCGGGATCCCGCTACTTCCACCACCATGCCGTCGTGCTGCTGGATCTCCATCAACTTCTCCTCCCCCCTTGCTGGATCAAGAAGGAGGAGACGTCCCTGCTCCGTACGTGTGTTGAACGCGGAGGTGCCGTCCGTTCGGCGCTAGGATCATCGGTGATTTGGATCACGACGAGTACGACTCCATCAACCCCGTTCTCTTGAACGCTTCCGCGCGCGATCTACAAGGGTATGTAGATGCACTCCCCTCTCTCTCGTTGCTAGATGACTCCATAGATTGATCTTGGTGATACGTAGAAAATTTTAAATTTTTGCTACGTTCCCCTACAGTGGTATCAGAGCCAGGTTTATGCGTAGATTCTATGCACGAGTAGAACACAAAGTAGTTGTGGGTGACGATTTGTTCAATTTTCTTACCGTTACTAGTCTTATCTTGATTCGGCGGCATTGTGGGATGAAGCGGCCCGGACCGACCTTACACGTACTCTTACGTGAGATAGGTTACACCGACTGACATGCACTTGATGCATAAGGTGGCTAGCGGGTGTCTGTCTCTCCCACTTTAGTCCGATCGGATTCGATGAAAAGGGTCCTTATGAAGGGTAAATAGCAATTGGCATATCACCATTGTGGCTTTTGCGTAGGTAAGAAACGTTCTTGCTAGAAACCCATAGCAGCCACGTAAAACATGCAACAACAATTAGAGGACGTCTAACTTGTTTTTGCGGGTTATGCTATGTGATGTGATATGGCCAAAAGGATGTGATGAATGATATATGTGATGTATGAGATTGATCATGTTCTTGTAATAGGAATCACGACTTGCATGTCGATGGGTATGACAACCGGTAGGAGCCATAGGAGTTGTCTTAATTTATTGTATGACCTGCGTGTCAATGAAAAACGCCATGTAATTACTTTACTTTATTGCTAACCGTTAGCCATAGTAGTAGAAGTAATAGTTGGCGAGACAACTTCATGAAGACACGATGATGGAGATCATGGTGTCATGCCGGTGACGAAGGTGATCATGTCGCGCCTCGAAGATGGAGATCAAAAGGCGCAAGATGATATTGGCCATATCATGTCACTTTATGATTTGCATGTGATGTTTGTCATGTATACATCTTATTTGCTTAGAACAACGGTAGCATAAATAAGATGATCCCTCACTAGAATTTCAAGAGATGTGTTCCCCCTAACTGTGCACCGTTGCGAAGGTTCGTTGTTTCGAAGCACCACGTGATGATCGGGTGTGATAGATTCTAACGTTCGCATACAACGGGTGTTGACGAGCCTAGCATGTACAGACATGGCCTCGGAACACAAGCAAAACACTTAGGTTGACTTGACGAGCCTAGCATGTACAGACATGGCCTCGGAACACAAGAGACCGAAAGGTCGAACATGAGTCATATAGTAGATACGATCAACATGGAGATGTTCACCGATGATGACTAGTCCGTCTCACGTGATGATCGGACACGGCCTAGTCGATTCGGATCATGTATCACTTAGATGACTAGAGGGATGTCTATCTAAGTGGGAGTTCATTAAATAATCAGATGAACTTAATTATCATGAACATAGTCAAAAGGTCTTTGCAAATAATGTCGTAGCTTACGCTTTAGTTCTACTAAGATATGTTCCTAGAGAAAATTTAGTTGAAAGTTGATAGTAGCAATTATGCGGACTGGGTCCGTAAACTGAGGATTGTCCTCATTGCTGCACAGAAGGCTTATGTCCTTAATGCACCGCTCGGTGTGCTGAACCTCGAGCGTCGTTTGTGGATGTTGCGAACATCTGACATACACGTTTTGATGACTACGTGATAGTTCAGTGCGTAATGTTGAACGGTTTGAAATTGTGGCACCAAAGACGGTTTTGAAACGTCGCAGAACATATGAGATGTTCCAAAGACTGAAATTGGGATTTCAGACTAGTGCCCACGTTAAGAGGTATGAGACCTCTGACAAGTTTCTTAAGCCTGCAAACTAAGGGAGAAAAGCTCAATCGTTGAGCATGTGCTCAGATTGTCTGAGTACTACAATCACTTGAATCGAGTGGGAGTTAATCTTCCAGATGAGATAGTGATGGTTCTCCATAGTCACTGCCACCAAGCTATTAGAGCTTCGTGATGAACTATAACATATCAGGGATAGACATGATGATCCTTGAGCAACTCGCGATGTTTGACACCGCGAAAGTAGAAATCAAGTAGGAGCATCAATTGTTGATGGTTAGTAAAACCACTAGTTTCTAGAAGGGCAAGGGCAAGAAGGGATACTTCATGAAACGGCAAATCAGTTGCTGCTCTAGTGAAGAAACCCAAGGTTGAACCCAAACCCGAGACTAAGTGCTTCTGAAATGAGGGGAACGGTCACTGAAGCAGAACTACCCTAGATACTTCGTAGATGAGAAGGCTGGCAAGGTCGACAGAAGTATATTGGATATACATTATATTAATGTGTACTTTACTAGTACTCCTAGTAGCACCAGGGTATTAGATACCGGTTGCTAAGTGTTAGTAACTTGAAATAAAAGCTGCGGAATAAACGGAGACTAGCTAAAGGTGAGATGACGATATGTGTTGGAAGTGTTTCCAAGGTTGATGTGATCAAGCATCGCATGCTCCCTCTACCATCGAGATTGGGGTTAAACCTGAATAATTGTTATTTGGTGTTTGCGTTGAGCATAGACATGATTGGATTATGTTTATCGCAATATGGTTATTCATTAAAGGAGAATAATGGTTACTCTGTCTATTTGAATAATACCTTCAATGGTCTTGCACCTAAAATGAATGGTTTATTGAATCTCGATCGTAGTGATACACATGTTCATGCCAAAAGATATAAGATAGTAATGATAGTACCACATACTTGTGGCACTGCCACTTGAGTCATATTGGTATAAAACGCATGAAGAAGCTCCATGTTGATGGATCTTTGGACTCACTCGTTTTTGAAAAGATTGAGACATGCGAACCATGTCTATTAGTATATATGCATGAAGAAAGTCCATACAGATGGATCATTTGGACTCACTTGATTTTGAATCACTTGAGACATGCAAATCATACCACATGGGCAAGATGACTGAAAGGCCTCGTTTTCAGTAAGATGGAACAAGAGAGGAACTTGTTGGAAGTAATACATTTGATGTGTGCAGTCCAATGAGTGCTGAGGCACGCAGTGGATATCGTTATGTTCTTACTTCACAGATGATTTGAGTAGATGCTGAGAATATTTACTTGATGAAACACAAGTCTGAATTATTGAAAGGTTCAAGTAATTTCAGAGTGAAGTTGAAGATCGTCGTGACAAGAGGATAAAATGTCTGTGATATGATCATAGAGATGAATATCTGAGTTACGAGTTTGGCACACAATTAAGAAATTGTGGAAATTGTTTCACGACTAATACCGCCTGGAACACCATATTGTGATGGTGTGTCCGAACATCATAACTGCACCCTATTGGATATGGTGCATACCATGATGTCTCTTATCGAATTACAACTATCGTTTATGGGTTAGGCATTAGAGACAACCGCATTCACTTTAAATAGGGCACCACGCAATTCTGTTGAGACGACACCGTATGAACTATGGTTTAGAGAAACCTAAGCTGTCGTTTCTTAAAAGTTTGGGGCTGCGACGCTTATGTGAAAAAGTTTCAGGCTGATAAGCTCGAACCCAAAGCGGATAAATGCATCTTCATAGAATACCCAAAACAGTTGGGTATACCTTCTATTTCAGATCTGGAAGCAAAAGTGATTGTTTCTAGAAACGGGTCCTTTCTCGAGGAAAAGTTTCTCTCGAAAGAATTGAGTGGGAGGATGGTGGAGACTTGATGAGGTCATTGAACCATCACTTCAACTAATGTGTAGCAGGGCACAGGAAGTTGTTCTTGTGGCACCTACACCAATTGAAGTGGAAGCTTATGATAGTGATCATGAAACTTCAGATCAAGTCACTACCAAACCTCATAGGACGACAAGGATGCGTACTACTTCAGAGTGGTACGTAATCCTGTCTTGGAAGTCATGTTGCTAGACAACAATGAACCTACGAGCTATGGAGAAGCAATGGTGGGCCCGGATTTCGACGAATGGCTCGAGGCCATAAAATCCGAGAGGATCCATGTATGAAAACAAAGTATAGACTTTGAAAGAACTACTTGATGGTCGTAAGGCTGTTGGGTACAGATGGATTTTAAAGGGAAGGCAAACAATGATGGTAAGTGTCACCATTAAGAAAGCTCGACTTGTCGTTAAGATGTTTTCCGGCAAGTTCAAGGAGTTGACTGCGATGAGACTTTCTCACTCGTAGCGATGCTAAGAGTCTGTTAGAATTATATTAGCAGTTACTGCATTATTTATGAAATCTTGCAGATAGGATGTCAAAACATTGTTTCCTCGACGATTTTCTTGAGGAAAGGTTGTATGTGATACAACCAGAAGGTTTTGTCAATCCTGAAAGATGCTAACAAGTATGCAAAGCTCCAGCAATCCTTCTAAGGATTGGAGTAAGCATCTCAGAGTTGGAATGAACGCTTTGATGAGATGATCAAAGATTTTGGGTTTATACAAAGTTCATGAGAAACTTGTATTTCCAAAGAAGTGAGTGGGAGCACTATAGAATTTTTGATGAGTATATGTTGTTAACATATTGTTGATCAGAAATGATGTAGAATTTCTGGAAAGCATCCAGGGTTATTTGAAAAGTGTTTTTAATGGAAAACCTAGATTAAGCTACTTGAACATTGAGCATCAAGATCTATAAGGATAGATCAAAAACGCTTAATAGTACTTTCAAATGAATACATACCGTGACAAGATTTTGAAGGAGTTCAAAATAGATCAGCAAAGAAGGAGTTCTTGGCTGTGTTACAAGGTGTGAGTATTGAGTAAGACTCAAGACCTGACCACGGCAGAAGAAAGAGAAAGGACGAAGGTCGTCCCCTATGCTTTAGACGTAGGCTCTACAATATGCTAGGCTGTGTACCGCACCTGAAGTGTGCCTTGCCATGAGTTAGTCAAGGGGTACAATAGTGATCCAGGAAGGGATCACATGACAGCGGTCGAACTTATCCTTAGTATCTAGTGGACTAAGGAATTTTCTCGATTATGGAGGTGGAAAGGGGGTTCGTCGTAAAGGGTTACGTCGATGCAAACTTTGACACTAATCCGGATGACTCTGAGTAGTGAACCGGATTCGTATAGTAGAGCAGTTATTTGGAATAGCTCCAAGTAGCGCGTGGTAGCTGCATCTACAAGATGACATAGAGATTTGTAAAGCACACACGGATCTGAATGTTGCAGACCCGTTGACTAAAACCTCTCTCGTAAGCATAACATGATCAGACCCTAGAACTCATTGAGTGTTAATCACATGGTGATGTGAACTAGATTATTGACTCTAGTAAACTCTTGGGTATTAGTCACATGGCGATGTGAACTTTGAGTGTTAATCACATGGTGATGTGAACTAGATTATTGACTCTAGTGCAAGTGGGATACTGTTGGAAATATGCCCTAGAGGCAATAATAAAATGGTTATTATTGTATTTCCTTGTTCATGATAATTGTCTGTTGTTCATGCTATAATTGTATTAACTGGAAACCGTAATACATGTGTGAATACATAGACCAAAACATGTCCCTAGTAAGCCTCTAGTTGACTAGCTCGTTGATCAATAGATGGTTATGGTTTCCTGACCATGGACATTGGATGTCATTGATAACGGGATCACATCATTAGGAGAATGATGTGATGGACAAGACCCAATCCTAAGCATAGCACAAGATCGTGTAGTTCGTTTGCTAGAGCTTTTCTAATGTCAAGTATCATTTCCTTAGACCATGAGATTGTGCAACTCCCGGATACCGTAGGAATGCTTTGGGTGTACCAAACGTCACAACGTAACTGGGTGGCTATAAAGGTGCACTACAGGTATCTCCGAAAGTGTCTGTTGGGTTGGCACGAATCGAGACTGGGATTTGTCACTCCGTATGACGGAGAGGTATCTCTGGGCCCACTCGGTAATGCATCATCATAATGAGCTCAATGTGACTAAGGACTTAGCCACGGGATCATGCGTTACGGTACGAGTAAAGTGACTTGCCGGTAACGAGATTGAACAAGGTATTGGGATATCGACGATCGAATCTCGGGCAAGTAACGTACCGATTGACAAAGGGAATTGTATACAGGATTGATTGAATCCTCGACATCGTGGTTCATCCGATGAGATCATCGTGGAACATGTGGGAGCCAACATGGGTATCCAGATCCAGCTGTTGGTTATTGACCGGAGAGTCGTCTCGGTCATGTCTGCATGTCTCCCGAACCCGTAGGGTCTACACACTTAAGGTTCGGTGACGCTAGAGTTGTAGAGATATTAGTATGCAGTTAACCGAAAGTTGTTCGGAGTCCCGGATGAGATCTCGGACGTCACGAGGAGTTCCGTAATGGTCCGGAGGTAAAGATTTATATATGGGAAGTCCTATTTTGGCCTCCGGAAAATGTTCGGGATTTTTCGGTATTGTACCGGGAAGGTTCTAGAAGGTTCCGAAGTGGGGCCCACCTGCATGGGGGACCCACATGAACGTGGGTAGTGGGGGAAAGGCCCCACACCCCTGGTCAAGGCGCACCAAGATCCCACCTTAGAAGGAATAAGATCATATCCCGAAGGGATAAGATCAAGTACCCTAAAAAAGGGGGATAACAATCGGTGGGGAAGGGAAATGATGGGATTTCTTTCCCCCACCTTTGCCAACGCCCCAATGGACTTGGAGGGCAAGAAACCAGCCCCCTCCACCCCTATATATAGTGGGGAGGTGCATGGGAGCAGCACCCCAAGCCCTGGCGCCTCCCTCCCTCCCGTGACACCTCTTCCTCCCCGCTTGCGCTTGGCGAAGCCCTACCGGGATCCCGCTACTTCCACCACCATGCCGTCGTGCTGCTGGATCTCCATCAACTTCTCCTCCCCCCTTGCTGGATCAAGAAGGAGGAGACGTCCCTGCTCCGTACGTGTGTTGAACGCGGAGGTGCCGTCCGTTCGGCGCTAGGATCATCGGTGATTTGGATCACGACGAGTACGACTCCATCAACCCCGTTCTCTTGAACGCTTCCGCGCGCGATCTACAAGGGTATGTAGATGCACTCCCCTCTCTCTCGTTGCTAGATGACTCCATAGATTGATCTTGGTGATACGTAGAAAATTTTAAATTTTTGCTACGTTCCCCTACAGTGGTATCAGAGCCAGGTTTATGCGTAGATTCTATGCACGAGTAGAACACAAAGTAGTTGTGGGTGACGATTTGTTCAATTTTCTTACCGTTACTAGTCTTATCTTGATTCGGCGGCATTGTGGGATGAAGCAGCCCGGACCGACCTTACACGTACTCTTACGTGAGACAGGTTACACCGACTGACATGCACTTGATGCATAAGGTGGCTAGCGGGTGTCTGTCTCTCCCACTTTAGTCCGATCGGATTCGATGAAAAGGGTCCTTATGAAGGGTAAATAGCAATTGGCATATCACCGTTGTGGCTTTTGCGTAGGTAAGAAACGTTCTTGCTAGAAACCCATAGCAGCCACGTAAAACATGCAACAACAATTAGAGGACGTCTAACTTGTTTTTGCAGGTTATGCTATGTGATGTGATATGGCCAAAAGGATGTGATGAATGATATATGTGATGTATGAGATTGATCATGTTCTCGTAATAGGAATCACGACTTGCATGTCGATGGGTATGACAACCGGTAGGAGCCATAGGAGTTGTCTTAATTTATTGTATGACCTGCGTGTCAATGAAAAACGCCATGTAATTACTTTACTTTATTGCTAACCGTTAGCCATAGTAGTAGAAGTAATAGTTGGCGAGACAACTTCATGAAGACACGATGATGGAGATCATGGTGTCATGCCGGTGACGAAGGTGATCATGTCGCGCCTCGAAGATGGAGATCAAAAGGCGCAAGATGATATTGGCCATATCATGTCACTTTATGATTTGCATGTGATGTTTGTCATGTATACATCTTATTTGCTTAGAACAACGGTAGCATAAATAAGATGATCCCTCACTAGAATTTCAAGAGATGTGTTCCCCCTAACTGTGCACCGTTGCGAAGGTTCGTTGTTTCGAAGCACCACGTGATGATCGGGTGTGATAGATTCTAACGTTCGCATACAACGGGTGTTGACGAGCCTAGCATGTACAGACATGGCCTCGGAACACAAGCAAAACACTTAGGTTGACTTGACGAGCCTAGCATGTACAGACATGGCCTCGGAACACAAGAGACC
>NW_025231964.1:9322-10469 GCF_018294505.1 Triticum aestivum | reverse complement strand
GATCCTTCTAGAGTTTTCCTTTCCTCTTCTTGTCATGATTAGCTGAAGTTCTCAGAGCAAGACGACAAGACAAAGATGGTGATCGAATCAACGTTCCTATGAAGTGCACCCTGGATCGTGAAGATTGTACTAGTTTGCGTTTCCCCTTCATCTTACCCTACGCTTGAATCTCGAGACGAGATTCTTGTTTAGTGGGGGTGAGTTGTCACATCCCTAGCTTCTGGTAATGCTCTAGGCTAGCTTCATGTGTGCATCATGTTTAAATTCTGAAAATTTGAACTGAGGGAATTTTGGAAGCCTCAAAACCCTAAATAAAAGAGGGGCAAAAACCCTAGAAATCTCATTCATTGCTCCAAAAATGTTCTTCTTAAATGTTTGATAATTTTTGGTAAGGGTTCTGGTCCCAACCAAAATATTGAACATTTTTAAGGAATTATTTTTGGGACTTTGGATTTAATTCATTAGCTATTTGAATTTGAATTATATTCATATAATTAGAATATAATTTCAAATACCCCTGAAATATTTTATAAGCTTTTGGAAAAGTCCATCTAGCAATATAAAATATTCAGAGGAGTTTTTGGCATTGTTTGAATTATTTTTAAATTCAAAACAGTGGCAAAATAAATTAAATAAAACAAAACAGAAGGAAAAAATAAAATAGAGCAGAAAGCCACTGGGCCACTTACCTGGCGCCACTTACCTGGCCCAGCTCCATCTGGCCGGCCCAGCCCACCTCCTCCCCCTTGTCCTCTTCCTCCTCTGCCAGGAGGACGAACAGAGGCGAGGCGTGGCGCGCGCCCGAGAGGCCTCAGCCACCTCCTGCTTCCCCCCTGGCCACCTCCTGCTTCCTCTCGTCGCCTGGACCCCGTCCGCGACGCCACGCACCCCCCCAGGCCTCTCCGCTCTCCCCTGGACCCCATTCCCTCCTCTGCTTCCCTCTCGCGCACACCACCGAGCGGAGCTCGCCGTCATCGTCGCCGTACCCATGGCCACCGGCCACCCCTAGCCTCCCCGACGCCTCCCAAAGCTCTGCCTCGACCTACTCTTCCTCCCCACCCCTCCAAGCAACACCCGGAGCCCTGCAGTGACGCCATCACCGCCATCTTCGTCGCCACGGCCGGCGATCGCCGCCGTTCGATTCACC
>NW_025231964.1:5795-7204 GCF_018294505.1 Triticum aestivum | reverse complement strand
GGTAGATAGTCAGGCTTCTCAGCCTTTTTCATGTCTGGGTACAGACATCTATCATGTCTGGGTACAGACATCTATAAATGAAAAAGGCTGAGAAGCCTGACTATCTACCAGATCCTGCCGAGGGCACAAGATCGTAGCTAAGGTAACAAGCTAAACGTCGAAGACCACGCGGAATTACTAGTGAGACTGAAGTCTCTCTGAAAAACATAAAATAGGTAAACGTGAGTACAAATGTACCCAGCAAGACTTACATCAGAACTAACTACATATGCATCATTATCAACAAAGGGGATGGTAGGGTTTAACTGCAGCAAGCCAGCTTTGACTCGGTGGCTATCCTAAACTACGACTGCAATGTAACTCTTTTGAGGTGGCGCACACGAGTCCACATATTCACCATATCAATGCACCACTATGGATCCGCTCCCGTCTCCCTACGAGAACGCCATCTATAGCACTCACGCTTATCTTGCGTATTTTAGAGTATCCACTTTCAATTGTCTATGAACTGATATAAGCAACCCAGAAGTCCTTTTCCGCGGACACGGCTATTCGAATAGATCATATTAACCCTGCAGGGGTGTACTTCTTCACACACGCTCTCACCACTTACCGCCGTTTACACGACATGTACTCGGCAACCTTCAAGCGGAAGCCCAACGTGGGTGTCGGCCACGGCCTACCTAAACACCTAAGTCTCTAGTCCAGGTTTATCGCCTATTCGGGTTCCATCCATGAGGAGATCCGGCCGGAGTTTCGCTCATAGCCCCAAACGATGTGAACAGGGTTCCATGACACCAAACGGGCGCCCGGTATACCCGGCCACGTGCCTACCGCATCACAGCCCACCCCTACGGTCAGCGCTGCCCACGGCCTCCAGCATACTACAAACACCAGAAACTACTTGCAACTCCTGGACAGAGGACAAGGGTGATTAAGAAGCCGAGAGGGTCCATTGGTTTCGGGCCCAATGCATGGTAGTAGCTGAATCATGGATCACAAACACAGAACTCAGTTCCTGAGGACGGCTTCAATGAGACAACCCACCATGTACTCCTACATGGCCTCTCACCGCTACCTTTACCAAATCGTGTTCACACACTTAGCTCACACACAGTAGGACATGTTCACACGCCTCTGATTCATCCCCGATGAATCAGACCTGACTCAACTCTAAGCAGTAGCAGGCATGACAAACAAACATGAATGAGTAGGCACAACAGGGCTCAAACAACTCCTACTCATGCTAGTGGGTTTCATCTAATTACTGTGGAATGACAGGTCATGCAGAGGATAAAGGGGTTCAGCTACCGCAGCAAGTAACAGATAAATCGGTGTTGTCCTAATGCATTAAAAGAGAGCAGGAGCGAGAGAGTAGGATTGTATCGGAATGAACAAGGGGGTTTTGC
>NW_025231964.1:0-1852 GCF_018294505.1 Triticum aestivum | reverse complement strand
TGGTGTTTGTAGCCTACTGGAGGCCGTGGACAGCGCTGACCGTAGGGGTGGGCTGTGATGCGGTAGGTACGTGGCCGGGTGTACCGAATACCCGTTAGGTATCTCGGGAACCCTGTTCACATCGTTCGGGGCCGTATGGGAAACCTCGGCCGGACTCCCTGCGGATGGAACCTGAATAGGCGATAAATCTGGACTGGAGGCTTAGGTGATTAGGTAGGTCGTGGCCGACACCCACGTTGGGCTTCCGCTTGAAGGTTGCCGAGTACATGTCGTGTAAACGACGGTAAGTGGTGAGAGCGTGTATGAAGAAGTACACCCCTGCAGGGTTAACATGATCTATTCGAATAGCCGCGTCCGCGGTAAAGGACTACTTGGTTGCCGATACAGTTCATAGACAAGTAAATGGAAACTACTAAAAGCCTCAAGATAAGTGTGAGTGCCGAGGATGGCTTTTCCATAGGAAGACGGAGGTGAATCCTCGGTAGTGTATTGAAGTGGTGAGTAGTGGACTCGTGTGCGCAAAACCATTTCAAGTTGGAGTATCGTAGGATAGCCTAGCCAAGAGTCAAAGCTGGCTTGCTGCAATAACCCCACCAACCCTTCTTGATAATATGCATGTATGTAGGATCTGATGTAAGTCTTGCTGAGTACCTTTGTACTCATGTTGCTATAATCTACATTTTTACAGAAGACGCTGCAACCCCTTCTGATGGGTTCTATGTAGACGTTGACATCAACGAGTAGGCTAAAGACCCAGGTGGTGACCCTGAGCTTGTGAAGGACCACGTAGTATAGTAGGCTTTCCAAGCCTCTTTTATTTTACTAGTTGTCTGTACTCAGACAAGTTACTTCCGCTGCTGGTTTGTATGACTGTATGACTTGTATGTTGGGTTGTGAGACCCGTACCTTTGTGTATGTTATGTATGGCTCCCTGAGCCTTAAATAAAGTACTTGTGTCGTAGAGTCATGTTGTGATGCTTCGTTGTATTTGCACATATCGAGCATATTGTGTGTATGATTGAAATGCTTGGTATGTGTGGGATCTGACTATCAGAGCCTGACGCAGTAAAGTATTTCTGGAATTAAATAAATTAGGAAATGATTTATAATTCCAGAAAATTGTATAAACTTCAATAAATCATAGAAAATTAACCGTAACTCCAAATTAAATAAATTATATATGAAAAATTATCAGAAAAATTCAAGGAATCCATCTGTACCATTTTCATGCATGTTAGAACAACTTATAGCTGCTGTTTAGCACAAATCAAATAAAGGGCATTTAAATATCCACATATGGAGTTTGAATTTGAATCTTGGATTCAAACCAACTTCATTTAATTTGGTTATAGTAGCATTAGCTCAAAACACATTCATTTTGCCATGTCATGATCATGCATCATATTGTGCATTGCATTGATTGTGTTTCCTTCTGTGTTGCCGGTATCTGTCCCCTCTCGATAGACGTGATACCGATGATGTGATCGTTGACACTGATGAAGACTCAATGTTATCTTCAGAAGTGCCAGGCAAGCAAAACCCCCTTGTTCATTCCGATACAATCCTACTCTCTCGCTCCTGCTCTCTTTTAATGCATTAGGACAACACCGATTTATCTGTTACTTGCTGCGGTAGCTGAACCCCTTTATCCTCTGCATGACCTGTCATTCCACAGTAATTAGATGAAACCCACTAGCATGAGTAGGAGTTGTTTGAGCCCTGTTGTGCCTACTCATTCATGTTTGTTTGTCATGCCTGCTACTGCTTAGAGTTGAGTCAGGTCTGATTCATCGGGGATGAATCAGAGGCGTGTGAACATGTCCTACTGTGTGTGAGCTAAGTGTGTGAACAC
>NW_025231963.1:0-10474 GCF_018294505.1 Triticum aestivum | reverse complement strand
TGCTTGAGCTCGTAGTAGATGTCATTTCTCATCGCCCTGCACATGATGCTTGGATGCGACTTGCCCTTTATGACGATGTTGATCACGAACGTGGTGGTGGTTGCCATGTAGATGTGGACGAGGATGATTTGCACTTGCATCGTGGCCGCGCTCCGAAGTCTTGTGGCTTGAATGTCACCGCCTTGAAGATGACGAAGGGGAAGAAGACTTGATCAAGGTTCTAATCTCCTCCATCCTTGCATCTTGCTCCTCTTTATGTGCGGAAAGCTTCTTGTCGATGTAGTCCCTTTTCCTTGCTTCGGAGTGATGAATGTCGATGGAGATGTTCTCGATGCGCTCTCGCAATCTTGATTGTGTGCCTTGCATTTGTCGTTGTAGATCGAAGATGGACACTTTGGTGATGTAGTTGTTCACGCCGTCGTTGTTGTCATAGACCGGAGAGGAAATGCCTTGTCTATCCATCACAAGACTCGAGCAAATGTGAGTAGGAAATGAGATAAACAATACCAAGCTACCTTTTCCCAAAGTTGAGGATGTATCTTGTATCACTCAATGTGAAATGAAAGAATAGTGGAATTGGTACCGGACTTGTTCACTCACACCTATCAAGTAAAGCTTATGGTAGAGCTCGGTGAGGATAGTGGCACAAAAATTTGATGCAAAATGTTAGCAAGAGTCAATAATTTTGGAAAAGATTCACAAATTCGCAAGTGAAACAAGTAGACCAATAGCAAATGTGGTACACGGAAACACACACACAGATAGATAAATGGGGTCGTGCAACCAAGGAATGAGTGCAAAATGTGGAATCCACGGAAAACGCTCGTGTTGCACAACTCAAGAGAGACGCTAGCACGATTGCTCAATCGGCGGATACGACACTTGTGCACAACCTATAAGATGCAAAATGGATAAACTTCTATCCCAAGTATGCTATGTATGTATGGTTCCCGGTGTTTCTCTCAAGATGATCCAAGATGATTGGATATAAAAATCTTATGTGCAATGGGGTCCGCTGCTATGGCACTTGCTTACAAGCTTCTTTGCTCTCTTTCTTTTGCTTAAAAGCTTATTCTCTCTCTTTTTTCTATGGCCACTTTTGCACAATGCACAAACCAAGATAGCAATTGCGTATATGCGGGAACAAACTTGTGACACGAGATATGATGCCAATATATGCACCACGATGATATGGTATGTATGCGATGGGAAGTATGATCACTAATGTGCACAAGTAACGTTGCCGACAATACTCAAATGGCTAGTCTTGATAGGTAAGTAACGCAAAATGGGCTAGGGGTTAACAATGCAATTGCAAGGGGAATATACAATGGTGTCGTCAAAGTTACCGTCCTTTTGCGATGATGAGTAAAGGTGTTCTTGATGTAGTTACCAAGATGATGTAGACCCGTCCGTAAGTAGCCGAAACACCTTAGGAAATGGTAAAAATCGCAAACTCAAAATCTCAAATGACAAATGTCAAATGGTGGTAGCGGGGAGCGGTGCTGGTGGTTGATAAAGAAGCAACCGTCCCTAAGTAGCCGAAACACCTTAGGAGACTCGAATCACTACTCAAACAACCACTAATGTTATGGTGAACAAAATGGGTTAGGTTGCGGAAGGCTATGGTGGTTTTGCGGATGATATGGTGGAGGGCCTATGCAAACTTGCCAAAATGCCCAAAATTTTGGTGGATTCAAATGGTGTTGGAAACTAATTTAGGTGGATGGGGGATGTCAATAGCTACTCAACGAGCTAAAGAACACGAAAATCGGACTCTGGATGTGGAAGTTATGGGCAAAACGGTGAAGTGCTCGCGACTGACCTGGGGGGGGTCGTGCGCACGGGGGTAGGAGCCCGTGGGCACGGGGTCCCGTGCGCACGGTACATGTCCGAGGGCACGGGGTGTCTAGAGACTTTTCGGGGGCCCATGTGCACGTGGTCTGGGGTCCGTGGGCACGGGGTGGGCGGAAATTTTGCGATTTCGTGGCGGAAAATGGAGATTTCTTGGGCAAAATTGGAGAGATTATGGGGATGGATGGTGGGGAAAAGATGGGGGAAAGCTCGATCCACATGAAACCAAGGAAATCCATGGATCAAATCCAACAAAACCTCATCAAACCAGCAAATCACAAAAAAAAATTGGGGCTATTTTTGTTGGAAATATGCCCTAGAGGCAATAATAAAATGGTTATTATTATATTTCCTTGTTCATGATAATTGTCTATTGTTCCTGCTATAATTGTATTAACTGGAAACCGTAATACATGTGTGAATGCATAGACCACAACATGTCCCCAGTGAGCCTCTAGTTTACTACCTCGTTGATCTATAGATGGTTATGGTTTCCTGACCATGGACATAGGATGTCATTGATAACGGGATCACATCATTAGGAGAATGATGTGATGGACAAGACCCAATCCTAAGTATAGCACAAGATCGTGTAGTTCGTTTGCTAAAGCTTTTCCAATGTCAAGTATCATTTCCTTAGACCATTAGATTGTGCAACTCCCGGATACCGTAGGAATGCTTTGCGTGTACCAAACGTCACAACGTAACTGGGTGGCTATAAAGGTACACTACAGGTATCTCCGAAAGTGTCTGTTGGGTTGGCACGAATCGAGACTGGGATTTGTCACTCCGTATGACGGAGAGGTATCTCTGGGCCCACTTGGTAATGCATCATCATAATGAGCTCAATGTGACTAAGCAGTTAGTCACAGGATCATGCATTATGGAACGAGTAAAGTGACTTGCCGATAACGAGATTGAACGAGGTATTGGGATACCGACGATCAAATCTCGGGCAAGTAACGTACCGATTGACAAAGGGAATTGCATACGGGATTGCTTGAATCCCCGACATCGTGGTTCATCCGATGAGATCATCGTGGAACATGTGGGAGCCAACATGGGTATCCAGATCCCGCTGTTGGTTATTGGCCGGAGAGATGTCTCGGTCATGTCTGCATGATTCCCGAACCCGTAGGGTCTACACACTTAAGGTTCGGTGACGCTAGAGTTGTTATGGGAAATAGTATGTGGTCACCGAAGGTAGTTCAGAGTCCCGGATGTGATCCCGGACGTCACGAGGAGTTCCGGAATGGTTCGGCGGTGAAGATCGATATATTGGACGAAGGGTATTGGAGTCCGGAAGTGTTCCGGGGGTACCAGGCTATGGCCAGCATGACCGAAAGGTGTTTCGGGAGCCCCGGCAAGTGTTGGAGGGCCTCATGGGCCAAAGGGGAAGGGGCAAACCAGCCCACTAAGGGGTGGTGCGCCCCCCACACCCTTTCCCACATTAATTGGGGAGGTGGGGCGCCTCCACCTAGCTTGGGAGGCAATCCTCCACCTGCTTGGCTTGGGGGGCAAGTCTCCCTAGGATTTTCCCTAGGGAGATCCAATCTGCTTGGCCGCCGCCCCCTAGGGGAAACCCTAGGGCGCTCCCCCTCTCCCCTTGCCCCTATATATAGTGGAGGGGTGGGAGGGCAGCTGCACCTCTCCCCTGGCGCAGCCCTCTCCCTCCTCCAACACCTCCTCATCCTCCGTAGTGCTTGGCGAAGCCCTGCTGGAGAACCACGAGCTCCACCACCACCACGCCGTCGTGCTGTCGGAGTTCTCCCTCAACTTCTCCTCTCCCCTTGCTGGATCAAGAAGGAGGAGACGTCCCCGGTCTGTACGTGTGTTGAACGCGGAGGCGCCGTCCGTTCGGCGCTTAGATCGGAATCGACCGCGATCTGAATCGTTGCGTGTACGACTCCACCAACCGCGTTCTTGTAACGCTTCCGCTTAGCGATCTTTAAGGGTATGAATATGCTCATCCTCTCCCTCTCTTGTTGCTAGAATCTCCATAGATTGATCTTGGTGATGCGTAGAAAATTTTGAATTTCTGCAATGATCCCCAACAATTTTTGGTGGGGAATTTTCAAATTTAGGACGAAATTACACAAATCAAGGCTAGAAAACAAAGAGGGGGGCTCCAATTTCATGAGAAACCATGGCTCATGATACCAAGATGTTGTAGGGTGGAACCCTATGGGGAGATCTTTCACGAATTGGAGGGGGAATCCCCAAGAACAAGATGAACAAAGGAGGGAAAACAAGAGGAACACTCAAGAACAAGTCAAATCACACATCCACTAGACAATCAAACACACAAGATCCACAAGGTACATGAACAACAAAGGGAAATAAGATACATGGTAGAGTTCATCCCAAATCCTATGAAGGAGATGAGGGCTTGATGATCCTATGATTGGGATCCTTCCCCAAGCAGGAGGTCTTGATGTTTGGTCACTCCAAGAGGAGGTCTTGATCTCCTAGTGGAGTGGATCCATGGAGCAAAGCTCCCAAATGTCTATCAACTATGGTCTAGGTACGGAATATATAGGCATGGGGACGAAGTGTATGAAGAGGAGGCCCAAACAACAATCACAGTCGTCCATCCTGTAGGGCCCGTGCGCACGGGGTAAGTTGGGCCCGTGCGCACGGGGGTCCCGTGGGCACGGTACAGGCCCGTGCGCACGAGGTGCTCCAGCGCCAACTTCCTGAGTAGTCCGTGCGCATGGGGTCTTCGAGGCCCGTGGGCATGGGGTCGCCTGGGAGGTGCAGTGTTGATCCTGTTGCACCCCTTCTTCCTCCTTGTGGCCTTGTGGTCCTTCTCCAACTCCTTTGGGGTGCCCCTCACCAGCTTGTGATCGTCGGTCTTCGTACCTAAGGACACATAGAGCACTTTGGTGAGGTAGCAAGCAAGTCCAATGGATATTCATGATGTTCTCGAAGAAGAGCGGGTTCACCTTAATTCCAATGGCGTATGTTCGAGGTCTCGTCATATGTCCTCTTGGGGTATGGAGAGTAATCGGAGTGTACATGGGGATGACCGTGGGATGCTCCGCATCAAAATGGGCGCGGGGAATGGAGTTGCTGCTCCCAGGGGCCGGATGTCCGGGCCAGCGGCAGGATGTCCGGGACGCCGGATGTCCGGTAGACACGGGGCGGATGTCCGGGCTCTGGATCGAGGACGAACACGATGGACTCCACAGGAAAAATTGCAACTCCGGGGGCAAAATTCGGACAAATTGGTGGATGGAAATGGCGGGAGAGATGGGGAAAGGCTAGATCAACTCGATGCAAAGCAGATCCGTGGATCAAATCCAACAAAACTTCATCACACCAACAAATCACAAAAAAAAATTGGGGCTATTTTTGGTGGGGATTTTCGGATTTAGGACGAAAACAACAAAATCAAGCTAGAAAACACGGGGTAGGGGCTCCAAAAACATGATCAACATGGCTCATGATACCAAGATGATGTAGGGCGGAACCCTAGGGGGCCGATCTTTCACGTTTGGAGTGGATCCTACGGGGGAACACGAGGAACGCAGGGAAAACACAAGGGAAAACACGGGGAGAAACGAGAGAATCACTCAACCGACAAGTAATCGATCACACAAGGGCTAGATCACCGAAAGCATAAGGTAACACATGATCCAAAATCAACAAAGGAAGGATACAAAGGGAACCGTTCTTCTCCGTGAGGAGGTCTTGATTGTCTTCTCCGGATGGAGGCATTGAATCCGAATGGATCTTCTTCAAGGAGGCACGATCCCTCACGTGGACTAGATCCGATACGGATGAGCAGAGCTCTATCTCTAAATGAGCTATCACAATGCTAACCCTAAAACGTAGGTGGGATGGAGTATATATAGTCTAGGAGCGAAGGGGTACATGGGCTCAGCCCAACACGGGCGCGCAGGCACTGGGAAGGCCGGACGTCCGGGCGTCGGGCCAGATGTCCGGTGGCTCACGAGGGGCCGGATGTCCGGGCCGAGGGGTCGGATGTCCGGGTTGGCGCAGATGGTTGTTCTGCTCTCTGGATGGGCGACGCCGGATGTCCGCCCGGAAGGGCCGGATGTCCGCTGCCTCGGGAGGCGCCAGATGTCCGGGGCGATCGCTGGATGTCCGGGCTGACGGGGCAAGCTTCTGTGCTCTCTGGTCACTGGTGCCAGACGTCCGGGACTTTGGCCGGATTTCCGGTGGGGGCCGGATGTCCGGGCTGGACGCCGGATGTCCGGTTGTTGTAGTTTCTTCTGGAGAGGGCTGGCCGTGTAGATCTCCAGGGGCCGGATGTTCGGGGTCCTGGCCGGATGTCCGATGCCTGGAGGTTGTTCTTTCCTTCTTCCATTGGTTCTCTTCTTCCATGGACTTGGTGTCTTGGTCATCTTCATGTGCATCCTCGGGAGGGTCCTCTTGGTACCTAATCATGCACAACATTCCAGATTGAGGTAGTAGCCATGTCTCGAGAGGATCATGTGATATATCACTAAGGAGAGAAGTCACCTCGGTCTCGAGAGCTCTAGCTCGTGCTCTAATCATGGGTCCTCGTGGTGCTTGGTGAGACGATGGAAGGTCCATGGGGATGACCGAAGGATGCTCCGCATCACTACTCTAGCTAATTGCTCCCACTTTCAATATGTATCCAGATTGAGACTTAGAGTTATCTGGATCGGTGTAAAAGCTTGCACCGATGTAACTCTTTACGACGGGCTCTTTTATCACCTCCATAATCGAGAAATATTTCCTTAGTCCTCACTAAGTATATTCTTGCCGCTGTCCAGTGATCTACTCTTAGATAAAAATTGTACTCCATTGCCAAACTCAGAGCAAGGTATACAATAGGTCTGGTACACAGCATAGCATACTTTATAGAACCTATGACTGAGGCATAGGGAATGACTTTTCATTCTATTTCTATTTTCTGCCATGGTCGGGTTTTGAGTCTTACTCAACTTTACACCTTGTAATACAGACAAGAATTCCTTCTTTGACTGATCCATTTTGAACTATTTCAAAACTTGCCAAGGTATATACTCATTGAAAAAACTTATCAAGCGTCTTATAGATCTCGATGCCCAATATGTAAGCAGCTTCATCGAGGTCTTTCATTGAAAAACTTTTATTCAAGTATCCTTTTATGCTATCCAGAAATTCTATATCATTTCCAATCAACAATATGTCGTATACGTATAATATCAGAAATTCTACAGAGCTCGCACTCACTTTCTTGTAAATATAGGCTTCTCCAAAAGTCTGTATAAAACCATATGTTTTGATCACATTATCAAAGCATTTATTCCAACTCCGAGAGGCTTGCACCAGTCCATAAATGGATCGCTGGAGCTTGCACACTTTGTTAGCACCTTTTGGATCGACAAAACCTTCTGGTTGGATCATATACAACTCTTCTTCTAGAAATCCATTCAGGAATGCAGTTTTGACATCCATTTGCCATATTTCATAATCATAAAATGCGGCAATTGCTAACATGATCCAGACAGACTTAAGCATCGCTACGGGTGAGAAAGTCTCATCGTAGTCAACCCCTTGAACTTGTCGAAAACCTTTCGCAACAAGTCAAGCTTTGTAGACAGTAACATTACCATCAGCGTCAGTCTTTTTCTTGAAGATCCATTTATTCTCGATGGCTTGCCGATCATCGGGCAAGTCAACAAAAGTCCATACTTTGTTCTCATACATGGATCACATCTCAGATTTCATGGCCTCAATCCATTTTGCGGAATCTGGGCTCATCATCGCTTCCTCATAGTTCGTAGGTTCGCCATGGTCAAGTAACATGACCTCTAGAATAGGATTACCATACCACTCTGATGCGGATCTTACTCTGGTTGACCTACAAGGTTCGGTAGTAACTTGATCTGAAGTTTCATGATCATTATCATTAGCTTCCTCACTAATTGGTGCAGTCGTCACAGGAACCATTTTCTGTGATGAACTACTTTCTAATAAGGGAGTAGGTACAGTTACCTCATCAAGTTCTACTTTCCTCCCACTCACTTCTTTCGAGAGAAACTCCTTCTCTAGAAAGGATCCATCTTAGCAACGAATATTTTGCCTTCGGATCTGTGATAGAAGGTGTACCCAACAGTTTCCTTTGGGTATTCTATGAAGACACACTTCTCCGATTTGGGTTCGAGCTTATCAGGTTGAAACTATTTCACATAAGCATCGCAGCCCCAAACTTTAAGAAATGACAACTTTGGTTTCTTGCCAAACCACAGTTCATAAGGCGTCGTCTCAACGGATTTTGATGGTGCCCTATTTAAAGTGAATGCAGCTGTCTCTAATGCATAACCCCAAAATGATAGTGGTAAATCGGTAAGATACATCATAGATCGCACCATATCCAATAAAATGCGGTTATGACGTTCGGACACACCATTACGCTGTGGTGTTCCAGGTGACGTGAGCTGTGAAACCATTCCACATTGTTTTATATGAAGGCCAAACTCGTAACTCAAATATTCTCCTCCACGATCAGATCATAGAAACTTTTATTTTCTTGTTACGATGATTCTCCACTCTAAAATTCTTTGAACTTTTCAAATGTTTCAGACTTGTGTTTCATTAAGTAGATATACCCATATCTGCTCAAATCATCTGTGAAGGTCAGAAAATAACGATACTCGCCACGAGCATCAATACTCATCGGACCGCATACATCGGTATGTATTATTTCCAATAAGTTATTAGCTCGTTCCATTGTTTCGTAGAACGGAGTTTTAGTCATATTGCACATAAGGCATGGTTCGCAAGCATCAAATGATTCATAATCAAGTGATTCCAAAAGTCCATCTTTATGGAGTTTCTTCATGCGCTTTACACCGATATGACCCAAACGGCAGTGCCACAAATAAGTTGCACTATCATTATAAACTTTGCATCTTTTGGCATCAATATTATGAATATGTGTATCACTACGATTGAGATCCAACAAACTATTTTCTTGGGTGTATGACCATCGAAGGTTTTATTCATGTAAACAGAACAACAATTATTCTCTGACTTTAAATGAATAACCATATTGCAATAAACATGATCAAATCATATTCATGCTCAACGCAAACGCCAAATAACATTTATTTAGGTTCAACACTAATCTCGAAAGTGTAGGGAGTGTGCGATGATGATCATATCAATCTTGGAACCACTTCCAACACACATCATCACTTCACCCTCAACTAGTCTCTGTTTATTCTGTAACTCCTGTTTCGAGTTACTAAACTTAGCAACCGAACAAGTATCAAATACTCAGGGGCTACTATAAACACTAGTAAGGTACACATCAATAACCTGTATATCAAATATACCCTTGTTCACTTTGCCATCCTTCTTATCTACCAAATATTCAGGGCATTTCCGCTTCCATTGACCATTTCCTTTGCAGTAGAAGCACCCAGTTTCAGGCTTTGGTTCAGCTTTGGGCTTATTCGCGGGAGTGACAACTTACTTGTCATTCTATTTGAAGTTCCCTTTCTTTCCCTTTGCCCTTTTCTTGAAACTAGTGGTCTTGTCAATCATCAACACTTGATGCTCTTTCTTGATTTCTACCTTCGTCGATTTTAACATCACGAAGAGCTCGGGAATCGTTTTCGTCATCCCTTGCATACTATAGTTCATCACGAAGTTCTAGCAACTTGGTGATGGTGACTAGAGAACTCTAACAATCACTATGTTATCTGGAAGATTAACTCCCACTTGATTCAAGCGATTGTAGTACCCAGACAACCTGAGAACATGCTTACTAGTTGAGCAATTCTCCTCTATCCTTTAGCTATAGTACTTGTTGGAGACTTCATATCTCTCAACTCGGGTATTTTCTTGAAATATTAACTTCAACTCCTGGAACATCTCATATGGTCCATGACGTTCAAAATGTCTTTGAAGTCCCAATTCTAAGCCGTTAAGCATGATGCACTAAACTATCAAGTAGTCATCATATTTGTTGGAAATATGCCCTAGAGGCAATAATAAATATGTTATTATTATATTTCTTTGTTCATGATAATAGTCTTTTATTCATGCTATAACTGTATTATCCGGAAATCGTAATACACATGTGAATACATAGACCACAATATGTCCCTAGTGAGCCTCTAGTTGACTAGTTCGTTGTGATCAACAGATAGTCATGGTTTCCTGGCTATGGACATTGGATGTCGTTGATAACGGGATCACATCATTAGGAGAATGATGTGATGGACAAGACCCAATCCTAAGCCTAGCACAGATCGTGTAGTTCGTATGCTAAAGCTTTTCTAATGTCAAGTATCTTTTCCTTAGACCATGAGATTGTGCAACTCCCGGATACCGTAGGAATGCTTTGGGTGTACCAAACGTCACAACGTAACTGGGTGGCTATAAAGGTGCATTACAGGTATCTCCAAAAGTGTCTGTTGGGTTGGCACGAATCGAGACTGGGATTTGTCACTCCGTGTAAACGGAGAGGTATCTCTGGGCCCACTCGGTAGGACATCATCATAATGTGCACAATGTGACCAAGGGGTTGATCACGGGATGATGTGTTACGGAACGAGTAAAGAGACTTGCCGGTAACGAGATTGAACAAGGTATCGGTATACCGATGATCGAATCTCGGGCAAGTACAATACCG
>NW_025231962.1:9506-10475 GCF_018294505.1 Triticum aestivum | reverse complement strand
GGCACTCGACTGACAAAGGTGCTGATGGACGGTGGAAGTGGGCTGAATCTGTTATATGCAGACACGCTGAAAGGTATGGGCATTCCGATGTCCCGATTGAGCACGAGTAACATGAGCTTCCATGGAGTTATACCAGGGAAGAAGGCTGAGTCTCTCGGCCAGATAGCTTTGGACGTAGTATTTGGCGATTCAAAGCATTTCCGCAAAGAAAAGTTGACATTTGAGGTCGTGGATTTTCAAAGTGCATATCATGCCATTTTGGGGAGGCCAGCCTATGCACGGTTCATGGCTCGACCATGTTACGTGTACCTCAAATTGAAGATGCCCGGTCCCAAAGGTGTGATCACTGTCACCGGAGATAGGAAAAAGGCAGAGGAGTGCTTTCAGAAGGGCTCCAAAATTGCCGATTCCCAAGTGACACCGGTCGAGTTCGAAGAATACAAGCAAAACGCAGATCCGAGTGACTTGCTGCGATCCAAGAAGCCCGCCACAGAATCTGCATTCCAGTCGTCCGGTGAGACGAAGCCTGTCCACATTCACCCGACCGACCCCGAAGCAGCTCCGACCCGCATCTCCACAACACTCGACCCAAAATAGGAAGAAGCGCTCATCCAGTTCCTCCGTGAGAACTGGGACATTTTTGCATGGAAGCCCGCTGACATGCCAGGTGTTCCCAGGGGACTGGCTGAGCATCGCCTAAGAGTCGACAAGTCTGCAAAGCCAGTCAAAGAACATCTTCGGCGGTCCGCCGTCCAGAAGAGAAAGGCCATTGGTGAAGAAGTAGCTCGACTATTGGCGGCAGGATTTATCCGAGAGATATTCCACTCCGAGTGGCTCGCTAATGTCGTCATGGTTCCTAAGAAGGACAAGTCGCTCCGAATGTGCATTGATTTCAAGCACATAAACCGGGCCTGCCCGAAAGATCACTTTCCTCTCCCTCGCATAGATCAAATTGTTGACTCGACCGCG
>NW_025231962.1:7693-8172 GCF_018294505.1 Triticum aestivum | reverse complement strand
GATTGAACTTCTTCCCCTTGATATCAAGTTTGAGGCAAAGAAAGCCATTAAGTCCCAGGCAATAGCAGATTTCCTAGCCGAGTGGGTCGAACAGCAACAGCCGACTGAAGTTCACTCGGAGCATTGGACCATGTTTTTCGATGGTTCTAAGATGTTGAATGGTTCCGGTGCTGGAGTTGTCCTGGTTTCCCCCAGAGGAGATAAGCTCAGATATGTGCTCCAGATTCACTTTGATTCCTCCAACAATGAGGCAGAATATGAGGCCCTCCTATATGGGTTGCGCATGGCCATTTCACTCGGCGTCCGTCGCCTAATGGTTTATGGCGACTCGGATTTAGTGGTCAACCAAGTGATGAAAGAGTGGGACGTAAGAAGCCCAGCCATGACTGGATACTGCAGTGCAGTGAGGAAGCTGGAGAAAAAGTTCGAGGGGTTGGAGCTCCATCATATACCCCGACTGAAGAATCAAGCAGCTGATG
>NW_025231962.1:5770-7656 GCF_018294505.1 Triticum aestivum | reverse complement strand
AGCCATTCCGAGTGGTGTGTTCTTGGAGCATATACATACTCCATCAGTCAAAGAAGATCCTTTCACCGAAGAAACTCCGCAGCCCAAGAGTGCCACAGATCCGACTGAAGTTGAAGTCCCAGCGGTGGTCGACTTGATCATGGAGGTTTTGGTAGTCATTCCCGACTGGACGATTCCATATGTTGCATATATCTTGAGGAAAGAACTTCCGGAGGATGAGGAAGAGGCTCGACAGATCGTCCGTCGATCTAAGGCCTTTACCGTCATCAAAGGACAATTATACAGAGAGAGCGCGACTGGAGTCGGACAGAAGTGCATTACACCAGAAGAAGGTCGACTCATCCTCAACGATATTCACTCGGGAACCTGTGGTCATCATGCGTCCTCTCGGACCATCGTGGCCAAAGCATACCGAGCCGGATTTTACTGGCCCAAGGCGAATGAGATGGCAAAGGAGATAGTAGATAAGTGCGAAGGATGTCAGTTCTACTCGAATATGTTGCACAAGCCTGCGTCAGCTTTGAAGACCATCCCACTCGTCTGGCCTTTTGCAGTTTGGGGGCTGGACATGATCGGTCCTTTGAGAACAGGACGAAGTGGCTTCACGCATGTACTGGTGGCAGTCGACAAGTTCACCAAGTGGATCGAAGCTAAACCAATCAAGAGCCTCGACACCGGTACTGCTGTTAGCTTCATCAGGGAACTGGTATACAGATATGGAGTCCCGCACAGTATCATCACGGATAATGGGTCGAACTTTGACTCAGAGGAATTCAGAACTTTCTGCAACTCCCAGGGCACACGGGTCGACTATGCATCAGTCGCCCATCCGCAGTCGAATGGACAAGCAGAGCGAGCTAATGGACTGATTCTCAAGGGACTGAAGCCACGACTGATGCGTGATCTCAAACACGCGGTTGGAGCTTGGGTCGATGAACTTCCATCTGTGCTCTGGGGACTGCGGACCACGCCCAATCGGTCGACCGGAAGAACTCCATTCTTCTTGGTCTATGGAGCCGAAGCAGTCTTGCCGAGTGATCTTCTCCACAATGCTCCTCGAGTCGAAATCTACAACGAAGCAGAAGCTGAACAAGCGCGGCAGGACGCAGTCGACCTTTTAGAGGAAGAAAGGGAGATGGCTCTGATCCGGTCGACCATCTACCAACAAGATCTGCGCCGTTTCCACGCCCGAAATGTGAGGGGTCGAGCCTTCCGGGAAGGGGATTTGGTTCTCCGAGTGGATCAGCACAAACCACACAAGCTTGCTCCTTCTTGGGAAGGCCCTTTCATCGTTACCAAGGTTCTCCACAACGGGGCATACCGTCTTTACAACGTCGAGCATAATATCGACGAGCCCCGAGCTTGGAACGCGGAGCTACTCCGCCCGTTTTACACTTAAGTTGTATCACTCGGATGAGTTGCAATAAAGAACTTCTGTAATTCATGGGCTTAGAAATAATTGTGTCAGCACTTTTTCTTTTTGTCCACATAAAAACTCCCCCTCAGTGGGTGGCTTAGCTGCGAATCCGTTTCGCCTAAGTTTGGAAAAATCCTGTCGAGTGGTGAGCCAGACTCTCACTAGGAGGCTTAGCTGCGAATCCGTTTCGCCTAAGTTATGAAAATCCTACCGAGTGGTAAGCCAGCCTTCCACTCGGGGGCTTAGCTGCAGTCCAAGCACTCGCCTAAGTTTATCAAAATCCTACCGAGTGGTAAGCCAGCCTTCCACTCGGAGGCTTAGCTGCAGCCTCGTGCTCGCCTAAGTTATAAAAATCCTACCGAGTGGTGAGCAACCCTTCCACTCGGAGGCTTAGCTGCAGTCCAAGCACTCGCCTAAGTTTATCAAAATCCTACCGAGTGGTAAGCCAGCCTTCCACTCGGAGGCTTAG
>NW_025231962.1:0-1307 GCF_018294505.1 Triticum aestivum | reverse complement strand
TCTCGTCCGCGGGCCCACAGTACAACCACATGCAGTGGCTCCGGAACTGGAGAGGTTGGATACGGCGCTTGAGGAAAACCTCCAAGAGGTCCATGCCTGTCACTCCGTCCCGAACCAGCTGCACCACTCGCTCCATCAACATCTTCACGTCGGCTTTCTCCTCCGGAATCAGCTTCAGAGGGGAGGGCTTGTTCACTCGGTCCATGGTAAACTGAGGGAGTCCACTCGACTGCCCTGGCGTCGACTGGACCTGGCAGTAGAACCAAGTCGACTGCCAGCCCCTGACGGACTCGGGAAAAGACATGGGCGGGAAGGTGCTATTGTTCCTCACCTGAATCCCCAGGCCCCCACACATTTGGACGACTCGGGTCTTCTCGTCACCTGGGCTCGCCTTCTTCACGGTCTGAGAGCGACACGTGAAGATACGTTTGAACAAGCCCCAGTGCGGTCGACAGCCCAAGAAACCCTCGCACATGGACACGAACGCAGCAAGGTAGGCAATGGAGTTTGGGGTAAAGTGGTGGAGCTGTGCTCCAAAGAAATTCAGGAAACAACGGAAGAAAATGCTCGGTGGCAAGGAAAACCCCCGATCGACATGAGTGGCCAGGAGCACACACTCACCCTCTTCTGGCTGTGGCTGCCACTCCTTCCCTGGCAACCTCGCAGCTCAGTGAGGGATCAAGCCCTCGTCGGCCATGTCGAGGAGGTCCTTCTCCGTGATGGTCGACTGGATCCAGTCGCCTTGGACCCAGCCTTTCGGCAGGCGGGATCTGGACGAGGATCCTCGGCGGCTGGTGGATCTCCCCTTCGCCTTCTCCGATGCCGACGCCTTCTTGGCACGCTCCAGCGCCGCCGTCTTCTCCTTGGCCATGGTCGCCGCTGGGATGCACGAAGGGGAGCGGTGCGGAGGCGAGAGCAGGCACGCTGAGCAGGGAGGAAGGGAGCAGAGGGAGAGAGGGAGAATGCGGAGGCGCAGCACAGAAATCCTCGCCGGGCACATTTATAAGGTCCCTTCCGAGTGGCTGACGTGTGGGCCCGGTCGATCTAATCATATCTGTGAGCAGTTATGGAGACTGGATACGTGGCGAAAAAGGCGGCGCGGAGATCGAGGCGTCTACGCCCCGTCCCATCCGAACGCCGTGGTCCGCCCCGCTTCGCGCGCGCCCCCAAATTTCGCACCCCGCAGAATCCGCGAACAACAAATCTGCCTGTCAGACGCGGCGATTCCGGCGATCCGTCGCTCGGAGATCGACGAAGCTCGAAAGATCACTCGACGCAAAAATAGAATGGATCGAGTCGACCGAAGA
>NW_025231961.1:8714-10475 GCF_018294505.1 Triticum aestivum | reverse complement strand
CCACCGCACCCACCGTCTCCCCCTCGACCCCTCGTTGTGCTTGCGAGCTCCGCCTCGACCCCCTCCTTCCTCCCCACCGACCCACGGCCCCCCGGAAGCCCCGCAACGCTGCCACCATCGCCGTTCCATCGCCGGCCACTGAAGCTCGCCGCCGTTCGATTCGCCGCCGACAGGACATCCCCGAGCCCATTGACCAACCCTGCGGAACCGCTGTGAGCTCCTCTGCCGTTCGCCCCTTTTTCCCGTCGCTCCGCACGCTCCCTAGCGCTAGCGCTGCCGTGCCCGAAGCTCGCCGCCGCCACGCCTCATCGCCGGCGTGGCTAGAGCCACCACAGCTCGAATCCGAGCACACCGCTGTGCTCAGAGAACTCCCAGGAGGCCATAGCGCCCACCAGCCCCTCCTCCCATGCACCATAGCGCCATCTCCGTTGTTGCCCGAGCTCCGGCCGCCGCCGCGAGCTCGCCTCCGGCGAACCCCGGCCACCCCCGCACCTCCCGTTGGTTCCCCTAGATGCGCACGGGCGCGGGCTACCTCCTGGTGCCCTTGGCGCGTCGATCCGATGCCCCTAGCGCAAGTCCGGCGTTCCCCCGCCGTGCGGAATGGTCGCCGCCGGCGAAACTCCGGCAGGAGCTGATGTGGCCGGTCATTAGGGACTAACTACCCCGCTAATCACCCACTAGGCCACTGACAGCGGGCCCCACCCCTGGTCAAACCCTAGTCAGCGCTGGGTTTGACCGGGATTAGCTCCTGTGTCACTGACGTGTGGCCCCCACACGTCAGGTTTGACCTGGAGGCGCCCTGTTGACCTGCTGACGTCATGAAGATGTCAGGCTGACGCAATAAGTATTTTCTGGAATTTAAATAATCTTAAATGATTTAATAATTTCAGAAAATAACTAAAACTTCAATAAATCATAGTAAATTAACCGTAACTCCAAATTTAATAAATTATATATGAAAAATTATCAGAAAAATTCAAGGAATCCATCTGTACCATTTTCATGCATGTTAGAGCAACTTATAGGTGCTGTTTAGCACAAATCAATTAAAGGGCATTTATTTAATCACACATGGAGTTTGAATTTGAATTTTATATTCAAACCAACTCCATTTAACATGCTGCTAGTTGCATTAGCTCAAAACACATTCATATTGCCATGTCATAGCATGCATCATACTGTGCATTGCATTGATCGTGTTTCTTCTGTGTTTGCCGGTGCTGTTCCCCCTCGGTAGACGTTGTACCGATGATGTGATCGTTGACACTGATGAAGACTCAATGTTATCTTCAGAAGTGCCAGGCAAGCAAAAACCTCTTGTTCATTCCGATAAAATCCCACCCTCTCGCTCCTGCTCTCTTTTACTGCATTAGGACAACAACGATTCATCTGTTACTTGCTGCGGTAGCTGAACCCCTTTATCCTTTGCATGACCTGTCATTGCCACAGTAAATAGATGAAACCCACTAGCATGAGTAGGAGTTGTTTGAGCCCTGTTGTGCCTACTCATTCATGTTTGTTTGTCATGCCTGCTACTGCTTAGAGTTGAGTCAGGTCTGATTCATCGGGGATGAATCAGAGGCGTGTGAACCTGTCCTACTGTGTGTGAGCTAAGTGTGTGAACACGATTTGGTAAAGGTAGCGGTGAGAGGCCATGTAGGAGTACATGGTGGGTTGTCTCATTGCAGCCGTCCTCAGGAACTGAGTTCTGTGTTTGTGATCCATGATTCAGCTACTACCACGCATTGGGCCCGAAACCAA
>NW_025231961.1:6417-7001 GCF_018294505.1 Triticum aestivum | reverse complement strand
CTTAAGCCTCGTTTCAGTTCCTATTACTTTCGTATGTTAAATTGTTGATCTCGAAACCTTGATATTGTGCCTTTGAGTGGTTATGCCACCATTTTTGTGAATGTCTCAAATCTTTTCTGAGCATTTACAGCCGTTATGCTGTCCGAGTCATCCCAGGTTTCTAAATAGTCTGATGCATTTGCAAAATCCTTTCCCTCTGGTTTCGATGTTCCTTTATGTCAGCTCAATCACACTAGTTGTTGAGTAGAGGTATTCTATTGCCTTGACATATATGTTGGAGGTATTATTATGACCCTAGTTGTCTTAGGGGATCATCTAGTAATTTAGCCATGATTGTGTTCCCAGTGTGATGATTCTGGCCGTCATTATCGAAAGCATCCCATGATGCCATTTAGTAGTAGGTATTCTACTCCTTGGGCTTTGAACCCGAGATTCACTCTACTTACTTCATGTTGATAGTGTTTGCTAGTTCCTTCAGGATATTAGTAACCTTTGCATTAGTCCTCAATGTTCGTGGTATTCCTTTCTTCCAAATACTATGAACCGCTTATGGCAGATGTTCCTCGCTGATCGAAAGATCACAA
>NW_025231961.1:0-702 GCF_018294505.1 Triticum aestivum | reverse complement strand
CCGGAATCCCCGCAACGCCGCCACCATCGCCGTTCCGTCGCCGGCCACCGAAGCTCGCCGCCGTTCGATTCGCCGCCGACAGGACATCCCCGAGCCCACTGACCAACCCTGCGGAACCGCTGTGAGCTCCTCTGCCGTTCGCCCCTTTTTCCCGTCGCTCCGCACGCTCCCTAGCACTAGCGCTGCCGTGCCCGAAGCTCGCCGCCGCCGCGCCTCATCGCTGGCGTGGCTAGAGCCACCACAGCTCGAATCCGAGCACACCGCTGTGCTCAGAGAACTCCCAGGAGGCCGTAGCGCCCACCAGCCCCTCCTCCCATGCACCATAGCGCCATCTCCGCTGTTGCCCGAGCTCCGGCCGCCGCCGCGAGCTCGCCTCCGGCGAACCCCGGCCACCCCCGCACCTCCCGTTGGTTCCCCTAGATGCGCACGGGCGCGGGCTACCTCCTGGTGCCCTTGGCGCGTCGATCCGATGCCCCTAGCGCAAGTCCGGCGTTCCCCCGCCGTGCGGAATGGTCGCCGCCGGCGAAACTCCGGCAGGAGCTGATGTGGCCGGTCATTAGGGACTAACTACCCCGCTAATCACCCACTAGGCCACTGACAGCGGGCCCCACCCCTGGTCAAACCCCAGTCAGCGCTGGGTTTGACCGGGATTAGCTCCTGTGTCACTGACGTGTGGCCCCCACACGTCAGGTTTGACCTGGA
>NW_025231960.1:8757-10476 GCF_018294505.1 Triticum aestivum | reverse complement strand
CTGTGGAACTTGGAAGGGTGTGTTTTATTAAGTATCCGGTTCTAGTTGTCATAAGGTCAAGGTACAACTCCAAGTCATCCTGTTACCGAAGATCACGGCTATTCGAATAGATTAACTTCCCTGCAGGGGTGCACCACATAACCCAACACGCTTGATCCCATTTGGCCGGACATACTTTCCTGGGTCATGCCCGGCCTCGGAAGATCAACACGTCGCAGCCCCACCTAGGCAAAACAGAGAGGCCAGCACGCCGGTCTAAACCTAAGCGCGCAGGGGTCTGGGCCCATCGCCCTGAGCACACCTGCACGTTGCGTGGGCGGCCGAAAGCAGACCTAGCCTAGTGGCGTTCCAGTCCAATTCGGCGCGCGCCGCTCCGTCGCTGACGTCTGAAGTGCTTCGGCTGATACCACGACGTCGGGATACCCATAACTACTCCCACGTAGATGGTTAGTGCGTATAGGCTCGTAGCCGACTCAGATCAAATACCAAGATCTCGTTAAGCGTGTTTAGTATCCGCGAACGCCGAACAGGGCCAGGCCCACCTGTCTCCTAGGTGGTCTCAACCTGCCCTGCTGCTCCGCCACAAAGTAACAGTCGGGGGCCGTCGGGAACCCAGGCCCACCTCTACCGGGATGGAGCCACCTGTCCTTTCAGCCCCCCTCATCAGAATCACTTGCGGGTACTCATCGAGCTGACCCGACTTTAGTCACCATCTGTATAGTATGTATGTATGTATGTATAGTATATACCCGTGATCACCTCCCGAGTGATCACGGCCCAATAGTATAGCAAGGCAGACTGACAAGAATGTAGGGCCAATGATGATAAACTAGCATCCTATACTAAGCATTTAGGATTGCAGGTAAGGTATCAATGACTGTAGCAACAATGACAGGCTATGCATCAGAATAGGATTAACGGAAAGCAGTAACATGCTACACTACTCTAATGCAAGCAATATAGAGTAGAATAGGCGATATCTGGTGATCAAGGGGGGGGCTTGCCTGGTTGCTCTGGCAAGAGAGAGGGGTCGTCAACTCCGTAGTCGAACTGGGCAGCAGCAGCGTCGGTCTCGTAGTCTACCGAAGAGAAGAGGGGGAAGAAACAATAAATACAGTGCAAACATAAGCAAGACGACGCAAGACATGACAAAGAGCGGTGCTAGGTGTGTTCTAACGCAGTATGGGGTGATGCTGGCGAAGGGGGAAATCGTCCGGGAAAGTATTCCTGGTGTTCCGTGTTTTCGGGCAGAGGAGCCGGAGGGGGAAAGTTGCGAGTTTGATATGTTAGGGGTGTGTGGCGGACGAACGGGTTGCGTATCCGGATTCGTCTCGTCGTTCTGAGCAACTTTCATGTTGAAAATATTTTAATCCGAGTTACGGATTAAAAGATATGATTTTTAACAGATTTTAACAATTTTGGAATTTAATTAATTATTTAATTAATTCGAAAAATGGAATTATGACGTCAGCATGATGTCATGCTGACGTCAGCAGTCAGCGTTGACCTGGTCAACCTGACATGTGGGTCCCGTGGGACCCACCTGTCATACAATGTTAGTTTAATTAGGGTTTAGGTTAATGGATGAGGTTAATTAAACTCAACTAGTTAATTAAATTAATTAAACCGGATTAATTAACTTAATTAATTCATTAGATAATTAACTAATTAATAATTAATTTTATTAAATCATTTATTTATTTATTATTTTTATTTCTA
>NW_025231960.1:0-7226 GCF_018294505.1 Triticum aestivum | reverse complement strand
TTTTTATAAAATATGACCATAGCTCCTAAAATAAGGTTTCAGAACATCCCTCTACCATAAAAAGTTTGGCGGTCAATTAAACTAGTTTAACATTTGTTTATTATTTAAAATCATTTGAATAATTGTTTTGCTATGGTTTCATTCACTTTAGAGTATTTAATCATTTCATAAAAGTGTGGTTCCTCCACCATAATTGATTATGATTTAGTTGCTACAATTTTTGAACATTTTTGATTTGACTATTGGAAACTTTTAATGTTTGACTTTAACTAAAATTTGAATTTGGCTCGGATCTGAACTAACACGAGATTAGCAACAGTAATCGTGGTGACATGGCATCATTTGCAGAGGTTACTGTAGCTTGATTACCCGGGCGTCACAATTCTCCTCCACTACAAGAAATCTCGTCCCGAGATTTAAGAGGTAGAGTAAGGGGGGAGGTCTGGTAACGAATCTAGCGGGACTTCTCATCCTTGGTTGCTCTTCTCGAAGAGGTCGGCCCATTATATTGATGTCTTCAGTTCTCTGCTTCGGGTCATCATGATGAAGTTGTCGTCCTTCCTTGGGGATCTTCATCGTACTTACGGAAAGGATAAGGGGTAGCTTCAAAAGGACAGACCTCTACAAGGTTGACTATCTGGTCGATAACATCGAGGAAGGTGGCGGAAGTTACTCTCGAATTGAATCTTAAGAAAATATCGAGAGCAAAGTAAGGAGGTACCATGAGAAGTTTCAAACGGATAGGCAAGCGTTCGATGCCTAATCAGAAGGTGAAAGGGGTTCAGGGCAACGAGAATAAGTATTGCGTATGATACCAAAATAGATCACTTGGGACGGTGGTCCGTGAATTACATACGAGTCCACGCGCGAGGAATAACTTTGGGAACAGGGGGTGTACAGGAGAGTCAGGTTTCGATCCTGTGGAACTGTGGGTTATGGGCCCACCATGTGGTTGAAAGTAGGAAGGGGGCCGACATCTTGCACGGTCACGATAGTAAGGCGTGTCAGAGGGTAGCATATCAGTTATGTCGGCAACAACATCGATACCAAGGGCGAGGGACGAAGAGAACCATTTTCCTGCTCGTTGAACGAGGCGGGCCAATAGGCAAGGTTCCCGTCCATCGGTGGTTACCGGAATGTCATCAACAATAGTAACAAGGTCTTACTGACAGAGTTGTACATCGAGGTGTTTGCACAAGCAGTGGATTATTACTGCTTATATCATATAGATCATAGAAAAGGTTTAAACAAACCAATGGAAGGAAAATATGATCATCAGATTAAACAGAACAATGGAAAGGAAAATATGTTTAAACACATATTTCGAGGGTATATCCTTCCCAAGGACAAGCAGAGCAAGATATCCATGACAGGATATAAAGTAGAAAACCATTTAGGTAAGGGGGGAGGAATCTCATGATATTACTCATACAACGGTGTTAGGATAATTGATAATTAAAATATAGCATCGTGCTTCAAACGTGCCTGTTGAAAATCGGAGTACCATTGACATGCTTCGAGATAGCAGTGACATGGTCTTCAGGTGAAGATCAGACTTTGGAAACACGAAGGATCCATCAAGAACAACTTGTAGAATAAGTCTTACAATTTCCTCATGGAAGAATGGATAACCTTGCTGAAGAGGAAACTATAATGATAGGTCCTCCAGCCGGGGGGGGGGTGCTAGGCATGACATCATGTTACCGGTTCATCAAAGGATCAACGTCATAACTCTTGGAAAGTTGTCCCAACCATCATATCTGACGGAGATTCAGGTATGATTGGTGTCAGGATACCTTAGGCTCAGGATGCCTGAGAAGAAAGGTGCAACACCAATTGACGGGATGACACTGTAAGATTCTCGGGAAATGAACTATGAAGTGACTTCCGTTAACAAGAGTTCATCATTAACCCAAGGAGAGGACAAGGAGGTGTCTGGTGAACTCAACGGCAATTCACCGAGATTCCCAAAAGATGGATTTCCACCATTAAGAGTACAAGGAGATAACATTTGTCAGATCAAATGATATAAGGAAGTATGCTCGAGGAAAACATACACAATTAAACATTGGTTGAAAGGTGCGCCCGAAATATGGGTTGGGTTGCACGACCAATGTCAGAATGGTGATTCAATTAGCGAAGGACTTAGAATGAACTATCGCCCATTCACTTCAAAGAAATAGGGTTTCTAGAAGGAAAGAATCCAAACAACATCGTTCACTTGTTGGAATTAACACGGGGACCAAGAAAGAATGGTGATGGTGAGAAGTATTTCTATGTCAAGAATTCTCAAGAGGTGGAACAATTCTCAGAACATTCTTGACATAAAGGATGGTAATACTCCAAGGTAAAGAAGAACAATTGCTGGATAGCAAGGAACTCAAGGTATAACACCAAACATGAACAAGCTTGTGTTGGTGGGAGGGTAATAAAGTGGTCGACGATAATACAATTTATTGAGGGCAAGGATGGTATTTCTCATCATGAATTCAATTGATATCCTGGATGAGCTCAGAATGTTGATGATCACGACACCTTTGTCGCGAGAGTTCATGAAGATGTAATCGATCGGTAACGACATCAAGTCAAGTAATGATGAAGTGAAAGGTTATTGGAAACAAGGGTACGACACAAACTCGAAACCAAGCTTGTTGTTCAAGGCGAAATGATATGACGATGAGGATCGACGTAAGGTTAGTTCATCGTCGAAAATTGGTGCTCCGAGAATAAGGACCAGGTAGCACAGTTAGAATCGTCACGACAATGATATAGCCAAACAGGCTAGTAATGGCGTGATCGGGTACAAACTCATACTTATAGAAGCTTACTGAAGAGTTGTTGAACCGAAGAGCGGACTCGGTTCAGTTATCGGTGTCTTTGAGTGTTCAATAACTCAGAGCCCATGAAAAATTGTAATCAGTGAGTATGTAGTACTTGATGAAGAACTCATAGGAAGTTATGCAGTTCCAAGATAATCTCGAGATACCATGGGGTAATACTTGACGACAGATCAAAGTAGAGGTTGTACCGGGGTATTGATCCACAGAAGACAAGTGCTTACACTTGCATCGAAAATGGTATTTAAAGGAGAACATGGTCGGAACCACGATTGTAAAAGGCCATACCCCAGATATAAGATGAACTTATATCAAGGGAATAATTAATTTTAAAAGGAGCTTCGATGAGAAGATGTACATCGGGTCCATGGGCATGAACACAAAGTTCAAGGTCGACTCCCACTTCTCCAAGGCATAACCTTTCATCCACTTCTCGCGTTCGATTAAGTTGCAGTGTTGAAATTTTATTTGGCGAAGCACCAGAAGAGTATGACTCGTGAAAACTTTCGGGTTCACACGGTCTAGAGAAAGCATATGTTCAACCCTTAGTGGCTTCTTAGAAACATATACCACAAGTTTCAAGAGTAAATAACATAAGCCCGAAAGCAAAGTATGGTTGGCCAAGCGGAGGATACGACTTAACAAAGGCATTAGGTATCAGGGGAAGAACTCACAAAGTGATCAAATGTGAAGGACACTGTCGGATAATAATCCAACAGTGGATATGGCGATCCACAATGGGGCTGATATGAGTATCGATACCCAATCAGAGGAAGAAAGAATGCACGGGCATCATATTATAGGACAACTGAATAATTTGATGCTTAGATAACAAAGGAATTAAGATTTCCAAAACAAAGGATCGGAAGCAGATGTTCTGACCAAGGATGGATAAGTTCAATAGACTTAGGGGCACAACCGACGGCAATTTAATTGGTTGATAACCAGCTCATGTCCAAAATGACGTCTGAGCCGGAGGGATGAATTCTAGGACCTGATTGAGGATTGCGAGCATTCACAACCTATTGAATTAACAGACCCAAATGATAATGACAAGGGATGTCAATAAGACTACGAGACTTATGGGATTAACCATAATGCGAGCAAGCAAGAATTTCAAGAGCCAAAGGCTCCAGAAGATTTTCGGAAGATCGAATAATATTTTGAAGACTTCTGTGAAACTCATGAACAACTGGGGATGAGCGGATACTCGATAAGTGCAATAATTAACCATAGGGGTATTCAAGTGACAAAGAACAGCAAGGCAGTAAGCTCAAAGGATTATCGAAACAACGACGAGTTTTTCAGGTTATCTTGTAATAACAAGACCAACTGGGGATGAATGTAAGAATAACAACTGCAAGTAGTTATCCATAAGGGTTTGCGGTGGAAGGGGAATTGCAAATGCGATGAACACAAGTTCTCGGGTTAACAGCGGAGAGTATCTTCAGGGTCTTCTGGTGCAGCAGACGATCATCAGTAACAAGGGGCTCTCCGGGCGAAAGTGATAACGAGATCCTAATGTTAGATTTAGTAAACTTCATTTAACCCGAATAGAGGAGAGATCAGAGTCCCAGAGTAAAGGTCGAGGAGTAAAAGATCCTACTACCACCCAATGGCGACGTGTGTCCATAAGACACACAGCCATGTTAGTAAAAGTTTTGCAATGTCTAGACTCGACTTCGGCCAAGGAGTTGGAAGGG
Source organism: Triticum aestivum (assembly GCF_018294505.1). Taxonomy (NCBI): domain Eukaryota; kingdom Viridiplantae; phylum Streptophyta; class Magnoliopsida; order Poales; family Poaceae; genus Triticum; species Triticum aestivum. The sequence continues at coordinate 2,686 of NW_025231960.1, read as the reverse complement.
GGATTCCTACAGGCAGTCGGCTCTGATACCAACTTGTGACGCCCCCGATTTAATCGTACACTAATCATGCACGCAAATGTGTACGATCAAGATCAGGGACTCACGGGAAGATATCACAACACAACTCTACAAATAAAATAAGTCATACAAGCATCATAATACAAGCCAGGGGCCTCGAGGGCTCGAATACAAGTGCTCGATCATAGACGAGTCAGCGGAAGCATCAATATCTGAGTACAGACATAAGTTAAACAAGTTTGCCTTAAGAAGGCTAGCACAAACTGGGATACAGATCGAAAGAGGCGCAGGCCTCCTGCCTGGGATCCTCCTAAACTACTCCAGGTCGTCGTCAGCGGGCTGCACGTAGTAGTAGGCACCTCCAGTGTAGTAGGAGTCGTCGTCAAAGGTGGCGTCTGGCTCCTGGACTCCAACATCTGGTTGCGACAACCAAGAAGAAAGGAAAGGGGGAAAAAGGGGGAAGAAAGCAACCGTGAGTACTCATCCAAAGTACTCGCAAGCAAGGAACTATACTACATATGCATGGGTATATGTGTAAGGAGGCCATATCAGTGGACTGAACTGCAGAATGCCAGAATAAGAGGGGGATAGCTAATCCTGTCGAAGACTACGCTTCTCGCAGCCACCGTCTTGCATCAAGTAGAAGAGAGTAGATTGAAGTCCTCCCAGTAGCATCTCCAAATAGCATCTCCAGTCGCATCGCATAGCATAATCCTACCCGGCGATCCTCCTCTCGTCGCCCTGTAGAAAAGCGATCACCGGGTTGTCTGTGGAACTTGGAAGGGTGTGTTTTATTAAGTATCCGGTTCTAGTTGTCATAAGGTCAAGGTACAACTCCAAGTCATCCTGTTACCGAAGATCACGGCTATTCGAATAGATTAACTTCCCTGCAGGGGTGCACCACATAACCCAACACGCTTGATCCCATTTGGCCGGACATACTTTCCTGGGTCATGCCCGGCCTCGGAAGATCAACACGTCGCAGCCCCACCTAGGCAAAACAGAGAGGCCAGCACGCCGGTCTAAACCTAAGCGCGCAGGGGTCTGGGCCCATCGCCCTGAGCACACCTGCACGTTGCGTGGGCGGCCGAAAGCAGACCTAGCCTAGTGGCGTTCCAGTCCAATTCGGCGCGCGCCGCTCCGTCGCTGACGTCTGAAGTGCTTCGGCTGATACCACGACGTCGGGATATCCATAACTACTCCCACGTAGATGGTTAGTGCGTATAGGCTCGTAGCCGACTCAGATCAAATACCAAGATCTCGTTAAGCGTGTTTAGTATCCGCGAACGCCGAACAGGGCCAGGCCCACCTGTCTCCTAGGTGGTCTCAACCTGCCCTGCTGCTCCGCCACAAAGTAACAGTCGGGGGCCGTCGGGAACCCAGGCCCACCTCTACCGGGATGGAGCCACCTGTCCTTTCAGCCCCCCTCATCAGAATCACTTGCGGGTACTCATCGAGCTGACCCAACTTTAGTCACCATCTGTATAGTATGTATGTATGTATGTATAGTATATACCCGTGATCACCTCCCGAGTGATCACGGCCCAATAGTATAGCAAGGCAGACTGACAAGAATGTAGGGCCAATGATGATAAACTAGCATCCTATACTAAGCATTTAGGATTGCAGGTAAGGTATCAATGACTGTAGCAACAATGACAGGCTATGCATCAGAATAGGATTAACGGAAAGCAGTAACATGCTACACTACTCTAATGCAAGCAATATAGAGTTGAATAGGCGATATCTGGTGATCAAGGGGGGGGCTTGCCTGGTTGCTCTGGCAAGAGAGAGGGGTCGTCAACTCCGTAGTCGAACTGGGCAGCAGCAGCGTCGGTCTCGTAGTCTACCGAAGAGAAAAGGGGGAAGAAACAATAAATACAGTGCAAACATAAGCAAGACGACGCAAGACATGACAAAGAGCGGTGCTAGGTGTGTTCTAACGCAGTATGGGGTGATGCTGGCGAAGGGGGAAATCGTCCGGGAAAGTATTCCCGGTGTTCCGTGTTTTCGGGCAGAGGAGCCGGAGGGGGAAAGTTGCGAGTTTGATATGTTAGGGGTGTGTGGCGGACGAACGGGTTGCGTATCCGGATTCGTCTCGTCGTTCTGAGCAACTTTCATGTTGAAAATATTTTAATCCGAGTTACGGATTAAAAGATATGATTTTTAACAGATTTTAACAATTTTGGAATTTAATTAATTATTTAATTAATTCGAAAAATGGAATTATGACGTCAGCATGATGTCATGCTGACGTCAGCAGTCAGCGTTGACCTGGTCAACCTGACATGTGGGTCCCGTGGGACCCACCTGTCATACACTGTTAGTTTAATTAGGGTTTAGGTTAATTGATCAGGTTAATTAAACTCAACTAGTTAATTAAATTAATTAAACCGGATTAATTAACTTAATTAATTCATTAGATAATTAACTAATTAATAATTAATTTTATTAAATCATTTATTTATTTATTATTTTTATTTCTAATTCCTCTTTTTTTTAATAAAACGTTATGGGCATGGGGCCCATCTGTCATAGGCCCCAGGGGCCAAACGGGCAAACGGGCACGGGTGTGAGCACCCGTCGAGGCTAACCCGGGTGCGGCGGACGGAGCCCAGGGGCGCCGGACACGGGCGCCGACTGACCGAGGCCGCAGTTCGCGGCGGCG
>NW_025231959.1:0-10476 GCF_018294505.1 Triticum aestivum | reverse complement strand
TTAGCACTAAAACGGACCCATTGAACCTCCGTGATGACGCTCGACTCCCTAACCACCCCGACCGAGCACTGCGCCACCGTAATCGCTCGCCGGAAATCTCCGTTCACGGCAACCGCCTCGGGCCGCCTATAAAAAGGGCCCCGAGCTCACCCTCGTGCACGCAGCATCACCACTCCTCACCAAAGCCCCGCCAGGCCACTAGGGGGACCTCGAGGAGGTCTCCTTCCCCAGCTCCGGCCGCCCCGATCCGCCTCGGCCTCCAGCTCGATTCACTTCGGTGAGGCCACCTCCGGCGCCCAAACCTCGTCCGTAGCCCTCTCTTGCACCCAGTAGTCTAACCCCCACCTCAATTTAATCTTTGCAGCCCTCTCCGACGAGCTCCATCCACGCCCGAACCACCGTCCGCCGGAGTTGAGACCGCCATCGACGTGGTGCTCACCGGCGACCAACACCACCACCCACCGTTGCGGAAGGACACGGTGAGCACATTGGTAACCTCTGATCCCCATGCCTCGCCGTGGATCGCCGCCGGCGACCACAGCAGCTCTCGGGCGCCGACGAGCCTTGTCCCTCCCATTTGAAAATTTAAACATGACAAGTGGGACCCGCTATCAGCCTCTCTGTCCTTTCTAAACGAAGCGTTATCTGAAAACGCCTACTGCCAAATGCGTTTTCTCTTCGGGCTGGCGTAGTCGCTACCGAAGCGTTTTCTGTTTTTATAAACTAGCCCCTGGAAATCTTCTGTTTCATTATAGATAAGTCCCTGGACAAAAACCCTTATAACTTTTAATCAGAAAAGTATTTTTGATTGATTCTTTTTCTGTTCTCTTTAAAATTTTGTCTAGTTTTTTATCAGATTTATTTGAAAAATATTTGGTTTACCTTCTGTGCTCTCCTTGGTATTTACGTTAGCGCATATATTTTCTTTAAACCGTAGATACCGAAGGAGGTGACGGAGCCGCGAACTTCACCGAGCTAGGCTCCGACTACTCTGAACCAGGCAAGCATGTTTGAACTTTTGATATGATGAGTGTCTCGGCATGTTTTGCAATTAGTTAGTTTCATGGCATGTTGGTAAGCATACCGATGAACGTTATTTTATGTGATAATAAGGTGAGTGAGTTCAATGATCCATACGTGGATGAATGTGAATATGAATGGCCATGTGTTGGCATGAGGATGGGTACGATGGCAGTGTTGTAGCATGCCAGTCTTACGCCAGACTATGTGACTTCAGTGTCAAACCATATCGGTCCAGTACCTATCATTTCCTTCCTTGTACTACCACATGTTTTCTGCAAGGAATATGGTTTAGTAAGTTGCAAACCGCTTTCATGGTACACACCAAAGAGGAGAGGCCGTGATGATGGTTCCATGGCCCTGGATTAAAGCCAGTCATCCGGTCAGGGGGCATGGGTGTTTCCGGTTGGGACCGAGAGGGGGGCACCCCTTAGAGCGCGCGTATATAAATTTGATCCCATGCTATTCGAGATTGTGATCTCCCCGTCTCAAAAGTTTTTCTTGGACGATGACTAGGGTGATTCCTAGCATCGAGAGGTAGGATGGGTGTGTACCGGTTAGCTGTGTTTTCTTCCGAAATACCATAAACGGAACTAGTCCTTCGTGACTACGGAAATCCGTTGACTGTGGGAAAAATTTTGTACAAACTCTGCAGAGTCATATATTCCTCCAAATCATCTCTTCCATGTCAAGTTTCGTTCCATCTTATCCTAATCAATTGTCAGCTTTGATGATAGAGACTCCGGTGGATCGCATGAGTGCTAAGTCCGATTGAATGATTATCCCTGTGGATGGACTAACCCGTTTATTCTCATGGATTGAATGTTTATTATGAGTATTGTTTACTGGTGAATTTAAAGCCCTTTCTGCGATGTCGCTCAGACGTCCGACTGTGGCATTTCTTTTAAAGCCCTTTCTGCGATGTCGCTCAGACGTCCGACTGTGGCATTTCTTTTAAAGCCCTTTCTGCGATGTCGCTCAGACGTCCGACTGTGGCATTTCATTTAAAGCCCTTTCTGCGATGTCGCTCAGACGTCCGACCGTGGCATTTCTTTTAAAGCCCTTTATGTGGTGTCGCTAAGATGCCCGACTGTGGCATCATTTCCTTATTTTTATTTGTTCACCTTTCGAGGCGTCGCTTCAGACACCCGATCGGTCCTTATTTATGCTCTGTGGAATTTCAGGCGGACTACCGCCGTTTCCCTTTTTACTTACCCGTTATGCCAATTTTATTTATTGTGCATTAAGGAATTAATCATGTTGCATCCATGCACGCATTTGTTATATCTTACGTCTGAACTGTCTTGCGAGTACTTTCAAAGTACTCACTGGCTTGTTGATTTGGCCAGATGCTGACGAAGGCGATCTCATGGATGAAGAGTTCGATAGCGAGTCCGACACTTAGAGGAGTCCCAGTCAGTCTCGTGCGACCCTGGATTTGGCCACTGTTTTATATCCGCTTCCGCTACCAAATAAATTTATCGAGCCTCACCTCGACGTTCGATGAAATGATATTCTTAGAGTCTTGTATTTCCCTTCCCGCTGTGCTTTTCCACCACCAACCTATCCGTGAGTCAGTAGTATGTCTCCACACCACTGTGTCCTGTCCGCCATTATGTATGATTATTGGCGTGCTTGTAATAATTTGGTTGAGCGACCGCAGTTCAACCCTGTAATATATTTTATGCTACTGGCTTATTGTATCAAGAAATTGTCTACCAGTGAGGAGGATTTCTCTCATACTGGACTCAAAAGACTGGTTTATCAATAAATATTTTTATTGGAAAACCGGCCGTGACAAGCTTGGTACCAGAGCCAGGCTGACTGTAGGAAGCCACTAGGTGCGATCGCTAATTAGTTATTAGCATGACAGGGCTATTTTATGCTTTTGCAATTGTAGTCATTTTCTGTCAGTCAGCATAAATTTATGATCTGACCCTGCAGAATTTTGCCTACTTTTGTAGATGGCCGACGTCAGCTGCGAGTCTCAGACCTTCGCCAACGTGCCCGATGGGTTCGTCAAGCTTCGTTCTTCCATCGTTCAGGTCGTGATGGGGCCATCCGTGCGCCCAGTCTTCACACTCTACCAGCACCGAGTCAACGACAGTCTGACCATGCACCAGGCCGCGGTGCAGTTCAGGGGAGGGCGTGGTGAGTTACGCCGCTTCCGGTTCGTGGGAAGAGCCATGCCTACGGAGAGGCATGCTATGCAGATGGCAGCCCGTGAGGCGATAGCTCGTCTCAGGGATGTCCTTCCCGTGATGAAGACTCGTCGTTACCGTTATCTTCCGTGCCATGTGCCTTACACCTGTCACTACGCATACTCCTGCCCCAGAGGAGAACGAGACGAGGCTTTTGAGATGCTCATTGAGTATCTCCGGGCCCTGGAGGCAGCCTTCGACAACCTGGTGGACGACTTCGTAGCTACCCGCATGGACTCAGTCCATGGCTGTGCTGCCAACAGGAGGGAGCTCCTACCCATCGCTCCGCCACCGACTTTTGTCTCGTCATCAGCATCTTTTACGCCTACTCGTCGCCTGCCTTCTACCGAAGAATTTAACCAAGTCATTGCACCCACTCCAGCGCGCACTACACCAACCTTCGCACCCACTCCTGTACGTGTTGCTCCGCCCCTGGCAACCGCTCCGCCCGCTCTGCGCAACACTACACGTATGGAGCCCATTAGCGAGGAGGAAGTCGAGTCCCCAACCTCGCTACGCCTCGCCCTCGGCAGGGCAAGGGAGATCGTCAACATCTCTGCCTAAGTACGCTTAGCTTCCGTGTATTGTATCACTTTGTAAGATATGTGCATAGGCTGGGAGAAGTAGCCTGTTTGCGCATCATGTAGGATCTGGAGAAGTGCACTAGCCTTAATAACATGTCAGGATTATGTACGCATATCCTGAGTGATGTACTGTATAATTACCGCCCGCGTGTAAGATATGTAATGAGCAGTCCTTCTCCGTGCGCAAGTCGATTTGTTTTTCTTAAGTAAGCTTGGGTATTTAATAATATCTGCCAGCTTTATGCATTTATGGTTTTATTTTTGCGACTCTTTCCGCTTTTCTTAAGAGTTTTACAAAAATACTTTTCCCAGAGTGAAAAATGTCTCGTCCTTGGACACGTTCCATGCCAACTCCACCAGAGGAAATTCATGATACTCAACCCAACAATGAGTTCACTCAGGGACAGTCAAGCCAACAAGGCAGTGAATCGGCACTTTCACAAATGTGCCGCCTTTATGAACAGAGTCAGCAACAACATCGCGAGATGATGAACCAAGTCATCAACATGGGGAATCAGCATGGACAGTATCAGCAACATTCCAAGTTATCTGAGCTACAGAAGACACGTCCTCAAACATTTTCTCACACTGACAAGCCTCTTGAAGCCGAGGACTGGCTTCGAGATATGGAGAGGAAATTAATTATTGCAAAGTGTTCAGATCTCGAGAAAGTACTATATGCTCCACACTATCTCACAGGAGCAGCCGCATCGTGGTGGGAGAATTTTCTGCACATGCATCCCAACGAAAATGACATAACCTGGGATGATTTCAAGGAAGGTTTCCGTGGTGCACATATTCCTAAGAGTATTATGAAAATCAAGAAGAGAGAATTTGATGACCTCAAACAAAGGAACATGACAGTGTGAGATTACAACAGTCAATTTACCCTATTATCCCGCTACGCCAATGAGGAGCGTATGACTGAAATCAAGAAGATGGAGAAATTCCTTGACGGTCTGGCGCCCGCACTTAAATGCCAACTGGTCGTGCACACTTTTCCTGATTTTAAAACGCTGGTGGACAAGGCCATTACTCTGGAAAATGAGAGACGCAGTCTGGAAGATATCCGCAAGCGAAAAAGGGACCAGACTAATCACACTCGCAATCACCGAAGCAAGATAGATTTTAAAAAGGGTGGGACACCCAAATTCTCATCCAATGTCTCACGCCCAATCAAGAATTTTCATGCAAGGGACAAGGAATTCACCTATCGCCCCGGCGTTACTTGTTACGCTTGTGGAGAAGAAGGGCATTATGCCAAACAGTGCCCCAAGCCAAGGAACTCAACCCCAAAGCCGAACAACGGCGGCAATAATTCAGCGCCCAAACGAAACAATTTCAATCCCAACAATAACCACAGGAAGGGTCATCTGAACCACGTAACCAAAGAGGAGGCACAAAATGCTCCGGATATCGTACTCGGTACGTTTCCTCTCAACACAATACCTGCAATGGTTTTGTTTGATTCTGGAGCTTCTCACTCTTTCATCTCGAAAATTTTTGCTTTGCAAAATAATTTTTCGATGCTTCCTTTGGAGAAATCCATAATAATCAAGTCCCCCGGGATTCAGCAAGTTTCTCAGAATTACTGTCAGAATGTGGTCATTGAGTTTGAAGGATTGGAGTTTTACGCAAATCTTATTGTATTGGAAAATAAAGGACTGGATGTCATCCTAGGGATGGATTGGCTAACCACCAATAAAGGTTTTATCGACTGTTTCAACAGGACCGTGATTCTCACACACCACCAAGGGAAGACAATAAGAGTATCAGCCAAGGAAGGAAAAAGACCCCGGCAACCGAGATTAAATAAGGTGGACGTTTCTGAGCTAAACAAGGTTCCAGTAGTGTGTGAATTTCCAGATGTATTCCCTGAAGAGCTGCCAGGCATGCCACCAGATCGAGAAATAGAATTCCGCATTGAGCTAGCACCAGGAACCACCCCCATATACAAGAAACCATACAGAATGGCACCATCCGAGTTGATCGAATTGAAGAAGCAGATAAAGGAATTACTGGATAAAGGGTACATTCGGGCCAGCTCCTCACCTTGGGGATCACCAATTTTATTTGCCAAAAAGAAGGATGGAACGCTGAGATTGTGTATCGACTATCGAGCACTTAACATGGTCACAGTCAAAAACAAATACCCGATGCCAAGGATAAATGATTTGTTTGATCAACTTGCTCAGGCCAAGGTATTCTCAAAGATTGACTTAAGGTCAGGATACCATCAATTGAAGGTACGAACGGAAGATATCCCCAAAACAGCCTTCACCTCCAGATATGGACTGTACGAGTTCACAGTGATGCCATTTGGATTAACTAACGCCCCGACATATTTTGTTCACCTCATGAACAAAGTATTTATGAAGTTTATGGACAAATTCGTCATAGTATTCATCGACGATATTCTGGTATACTCCAAAACACCAGAAGAGCACGCAGAACATCTCAGGATTGTACTAGGAGAGCTAAGGAAACACCAATTGTATGCCAAGTTCAGCAAGTGCGAATTTTGGCTAAGACAAGTAGGTTTTCTAGGCCACGTGCTGACTCAAGATGGTATAGCAGTGGACCCAGAGAAAGTCAAGGCCGTACTTGACTGGAAGTCACCAGCCAGCGTAACAGACATACGAAGTTTCTTGGGAATGGCAGGGTATTACCGCAGATTTATTGAAGGATTTTCCACCATATCCAAGCCTATGACACAGTTACTCAAGAAAGATAAGAAGTTTGAATGGACAGAAGCCTGCGAGAAAAGTTTCCAAGAGCTAAAGCGGAAATTAACAACAGCACCAGTATTAATTGTACCCGATATACACAAGAATTTTGAAGTATTTTGTGACGCATCCAGAAAGGGTCTCGGATGCGTGTTGATGCAAGAAGGCAAGGTTGTCGCCTACGCTTCAAGGCAACTTCGCAAACACGAGGAAAATTATCCCACTCATGATTTAGAAATGGCAGCAGTTATTCATGCACTCAAGGAATGGAGGCATTTTCTACTTGGGAATCGATGTGAGATATATACGGATCACAAAAGCCTCAAATACATTTTTACGCAGCCAGAACTAAATTTACGGCAACGCCGCTGGTTAGAATTGGTAAAGGATTACGATGTTGGTATCCATTACCATCCAGGGAAAGCAAACGTAGTGGCCAATGCCCTGAGTCGGAACCCCAGCTCCGACGGGAACTATCTGCACAGCTTGAGGCCCGAATTCCATCAAGAATTTGTCAAGCTCAACTTGATAATGGTAGCAGAAGGCACCATATCAAACTTGGAAATACAACCACACCTTGTGGAGAAAATTAAAGAGGCTCAGTCCGGTCACCCCAGCATTGAAGGAATTAAAAGGAAGTTGAGTATGGGCAAGGCCTCGGAATTCGTCATAGACAATGAAGGAATATTATGGTACGGAGAAAGGCTATGCGTGCCAAACATAGAAGACCTTAAACAGCAAGTTTTAACTGAAGCACACACCACTCCATATTCGATCCACCCTGGAGGAACCAAAATGTATAAGGATATTCAGGAAAGATTTTGGTGGCACGGTATGAAGAGGGACATAGCCGCTTTCATTGCATGTTGCGACTCATGTCAACGCATAAAAGCTGAACATCAGAGACCAGCCGGACTACTGCAACCTAACAAAATACCTGAGTGGAAATGGGATGAAATAGGGATGGATTTTATTGTCGGATTACCTCGGTCACGACACGGGAATGATGCCATATGGGTCATCACTGACAGGTTGACCAAAGTAGCACACTTTATTCCAGTGAAGACAACCTACACCACTCAGAGGCTTGCCAGGATTTACCTTTCCCGCATAGTCTGTCTGCACGGTGTCCCGAAGACTATAATTTCCGACAGAGGCACTCAGTTCGTCTCAAGATTTTGGGAGCAATTACAACAGGCTCTGGGAACCCAACTAGCCTTCAGTACCGCATACCATCCACAGACTGATGGACAAACAGAACGCGTAAACCAGGTTTTAGAAGACATGCTGAGAGCATGTGTCCTCACCTATGGAACCAGTTGGGAGGACAGCCTGCCATATGCCGAGTTCGCATACAACAACAGTTACCAGGCCAGCCTGCAAATGGCTCCTTTCGAAGCCCTATACGGAAGGAGATGTCGTACCCCGTTAAATTGGTCAGAGACCGGAGACAGCCGCATCTTCGGACCAGATATGCTCAGAGAAGCCGAGGAAAAAGTCAAGCTAATCAGGGACCAACTTAAGACCGCTCAAAGTCGACAGAAAAGTTATTATGATCAGAAACATCGTAGGGTCAGCTTCGAACCCGGTGAATTCGTATACTTGAGAGTATCCCCGATGAGAGGATTGCAACGGTTTAAGATTAAAGGAAAATTAGCACCAAGATTCATTGGACCATTTTGCATAGTGGCACGAAGAGGCACTGTAGCCTACCAGCTAGACTTACCCGAAGACTTGTCCGACATTCACGACGTGTTCCACGTCTCTCAATTAAGGAAGTGCGTAAGCAACCCAGAGAAACAAGTATCTCATGAGAACATTGACATACAGCCAGACCTCACTTATCGAGAACGTCCCATAAGAATATTAGAGGAGTCTGAAAGGAGGACCCGACAGAAAACCATCAAGTTTTTCAAAGTCCAGTGGAGCAATCACACCGACAGTGAAGCAACTTGGGAAAGCGAGGATTTTCTTCGGACAGAGCATCCACACTTATTTAAGGATCAGCTGAAATCTCGGGGACGAGATTTTTCCTAAGGGGGTAGGTGTTGTGACACTCCAAAATTTTTATTTGGTTTTTATCAAAAACTTTGTGGTTTTGAGGAGAGATTTTTTTAAGTGAAGCTCTATGAAAATTTGGGATTTTCATATCTTGGAACCACCATGACTTGGCATTTTTGCCCATGTGGTAAAACCCCTCCAAAACCTCCCCTACAACTTGTGATCAACCTAAATTCTCTGTCCCAACTAATCCAAACTGGTTTTGGATTTTTATTCTAATTATTTTTCCCCTCAATTCAATTCTGAAAATTATTTGGAGCCTGAGAGATTTTCAAAGCAAGTGCCCTATTGCATTTGAGTTTTGACCTCAAACCAATTCTCCTGGATTGTCCTTAGCATCCATAACCCAGAACCATCTTGATCCACTCCTCCTCTTTTCAAAATTTTCAAAATTCAGTCTCTGCAAGTTTGGACCAGATTTGCCAAATTTGGTGAAATTCATATCTACACTCCTCCAGAAATTCCACCAAAATTCAGGCAGCCTATTTGAGCAATGAGTAGCCACTCCACCAAAAATCAGCTCAAGGAAAAATCCCTACATGCCTGGATCATTCTGTCGAACACCTTGCATGCACTGTTTTCCTTACACTTTCAGAAATTCAGTTAAATTCAGTTTTTAGTTTCGACAGTTTCAGTCACGCGGCCACAGTGCACTTGGCACGTTGCTCGCGGCCTCGCTTGCTTGTCCGAAGCTTCACACGCGCACTTGGCGCGACCCTGGCGTTGGTGGCGCCCTGGCCCGCCTGCGCCGGCGTGTCTTGCGGCAGCCGGCTCCCCGTAACGGCCGACAGGGAGGAGAACGGCGGCGCAACGCCGTTCGGCACCGCCCAAATCCTCTAGTGGCTCCGCGTGGCCTTCTCCGTGCCAGCGCACGCATGCGGCACCGTCGCCGTGGCGCAGCACGCACGGAGCGCGCTCTCTGCCGCCGACGGGCCCACGCCACCCCGTTCCGTCGAGCTCGACCCAAACACCCAAACCCCGGCCAGTTTAGCACTAAAACGGACCCATTGAACCTCCGTGATGACGCTCGACTCCCTAACCACCCTGACCGAGCACTGCGCCACCGTAATCGCTCGCCGGAAATCTCCGTTCATGGCAACCGCCTCGGGCCGCCTATAAAAAGGGCCCCGAGCTCACCCTCGTGCACGCAGCATCACCACTCCTCACCAAAGCCCCGCCAGGCCACTAGGGGGACCTCGAGGAGGTCTCCTTCCCTAGCTCCGGCCGCCCCGATCCGCCTCGGCCTCCAGCTCGATTCACTTCGGTGAGGCCACCTCCGGCGCCCAAACCTCATCCGTAGCCCTCTCTTGCACCCAGTAGTCTAACCCCCACCTCAATTTAATCTTTGCAGCCCTCTCCGACGAGCTCCATCCACGCCCGAACCACCGTCCGCCGGAGTTGAGACCGCCGTCGACGTGGTGCTCACCGGCGACCAACACCACCACCCACCATTGCGGAAGGACACGGTGAGCACATTGGTAACCTCTGAACCCCATGCCTCGCCGTGGATCGCCGCCGGCGACCACAGCAGCTCTCGGGCGCCGACGAGCCTCGTCCCTCCCATTTGAAAATTTAAACATGACAAGTGGGACCCGCTGTCAGCCTCTCTGTCCTTTCTAAACGAAGCGTTATCTGAAAACGCCTACTGCCAAATGTGTTTTCTCTTCGGGCTGGCGTAGTCGCTACCGAAGCGTTTTCTGTTTTTATAAACTAGCCCCTGGAAATCTTCTGTTTCATTACAGATAAGTCCCTGGACAAAAACCCTTATAACTTTTAATCAGAAAAGTATTTTTGATTGATTCTTTTTCTGTTCTCTTTAAAATTTTGTCTAGTTTTTTATCAGATTTATTTGAAAAATATTTGGTTTACCTTCTGTGCTCTCCT
>NW_025231958.1:9491-10482 GCF_018294505.1 Triticum aestivum | reverse complement strand
GAAAATTGAGGTGATTTGGAGGTGGTCGAAAAAATCACCAAATTCCGGAGTGACCATTTCGTCTAACTTAAGTCAGTTTTTGAACGGAGGTGATTTTTTCCACCACCAACAAATCACCCAAATTTTCTTTTACACGGTGACCCACATCTGCCAAACATGTCTATGAAAGAAAATTTGGAAAAAATATTTTAAAATGCCCCCTTGAGGTATAGACAGATGTTTTGATCAGCTAGTCTAGAGGGCACTATAAATTCAAAAAAATTCAAAAAAATATAAAACCTTGGAAACCTAGCTTTGTTTGTGCAAGAGATCATGTGTGCGAAAATTGAGGTGATTTGGAGGTGGTCGAAAAAATCACCGCATTCCGGAGGGACCATTTGGTCTAAATTAAGCCTGTTTTTGAACGGCGGTGATTTTTTCCACCGCATCCAAATCCCCCAATTTTTATTTTACACGGTGACCCACATGTGCCAAACATGTCTATGAAAGAAAATTTGGAAAAAATATATTTTACAATGCCCCCTTGAGGTATAGACCGATGTTTTGATCAGTCAGTCTAGAGTGCAGTATAAATTTAAAAAAAACAAAAAAATATAAAACCTTGGAAACCTAGCTTTGTTTGTGCAAGAGTTCATGTGTTGGAAAATTGAGGTGATTTGGAGGTGGTCGAAAAAATCACCGCATTCCGGAGGGACCATTTGATCTTACTTAAGCTAGTTTTTGAACGGAGGTGATTTTTTCCACGACATCCAAATCACCCAAATTTTCTTTTACACAGTGACCCACATGTGCCAAACATGTCTATGAAAGAAAATTTGGAAAAAATATATTATACAATGCCCCCTTGAGGTATAAATCGATGTTTTGATCAGTCAGTCTAGAGGGCAGTATAGATTCAAAAAAATTCAAAAAATATATAAAACCTAGGAAACCTAGCTTTGTTTTTGCAAGAGATCATGTGTGCGAAAATTGAGGTGATTTCGAGGTGGTC
>NW_025231958.1:8432-9150 GCF_018294505.1 Triticum aestivum | reverse complement strand
GAGGTGGTCGAAAAAATCACCGCATTCCGGAGGGACCATTTGGTCTAACTTAAGCCAGTTTTTGAACAAATGTCATTTTTTCCACCACTTCCAAATCACCCAAAATTTCTTTTACACGGTGACCCACATGTGCCAACCATGTCCATGAAAGAAAATTTGGAAAAAAAATTTTACAATGCCCCCTTGAGGTATAGACTGATGTTTTGATCAGTCAGTCTAGAGGGCAGTATAAATTCAAAAAAAATAAAAAAAAATTATAACCTTGGAAACCAACTTTGTTTGTGCAAGAGATCATGTGTGTGAAAATTGAGGTGATTTGGAGGTGGTCGAAAAAATCACCAAATTCCGGAGTGACCATTTCGTCTAACTTAAACCAGTTTTTGAACGGAGGTGATTTCTATCACCACCTCCAAATCACCCAAATTTTCTTTTACACGGTGACCCACATGTGCCAAACATGTCTATGAAAGAAAATTTGGAAAAAATATTTTACAATGCCCCCTTGAGGTATAGACCGATGTTTTGATCAGCCAGTCTAGAGGGCACTATAAATTCAACAAAATTCAAAAAAATATAAAACCTTGGAAACCTAGCTTTGTTTGTGCAAGAGATCATGTGTGCGAAAATTGAGGTGATTTGGAGGTGGTCAAAAAATCACCGCATTCCGGAGGGACCATTTGGTCTAACTTAAGCCTGTTTTTGAACGGCGGTGATTTTT
>NW_025231958.1:0-900 GCF_018294505.1 Triticum aestivum | reverse complement strand
CAAAAAAATTCAAAAAAATACAAAACCTTGGAAACCTAGCTTTGTTTGTGCAAGAGATCATGTGTGCGAAAATTGAGGTGATTTGGAGGTGGTCGAAAAAATCACCGCATTCCGGAGGGACCATTTGGTCTAACTTAAGCCTGTTTTTGAACGGCGGTGATTTTTTCCACCACATCCAAATGACCCAAATTTTCTGTTACACGGTGATCCACATGTGCCAAACATGTCTATTAAAAGAATTTGGAAAAAAAATATTATACAATGCCCCCTTGAGGTATAGATCGATGTTTTGATCAGTCAGTCTAGAGAGCAGTATAAATTCAAAGAAATTCAAAAAAAACATAAAACCTTGGAAATCTAGCTTTTTTTATGCATTAGATCATGTGTGCGAAAATTGAGGTGATTTAGAGGTGGTCGAAAAAATCACCGCATTCCGAAGGGACCATTTGGTCTAACTTAAGCCAGTTTTTGAACCGCAGTGATTTTCCCACCACCTCCAAATCACCCAAATTTTCTTTTACACGGTGACCCACATGTCTATGAAAGAAAATTTGGGAAAAATATATTTTACAATGCCCCCTTGAGGTATAGACCGATGTTTCGATGAGTCAGTCTAGAGTGCAGTATAAATTCAAAAAAACAAAACAAATATAAAACCTTGGAAACCTAGCTTTGTTTGTGCAAGAGATCATGTGTTGGAAAATTGAGGTGATTTGGAGGTGGTCGAAAAAATCACCGCATTCCGGAGGGACCATTTGATCTTACTTAAGCTAGTTTTTGAACGGAGGTGATTTTTTCCACGACATCCAAATCACCCAAATTTTCTTTTACACAGTGACCCACATGTGCCAAACATGTCTATGAAAGAAAATTTGGAAAAAATATATTATACAATGCCCC
>NW_025231957.1:0-10482 GCF_018294505.1 Triticum aestivum | reverse complement strand
ATTTTAATTCTCAGTTCACCATGCATGTTGTTCAACTGTGAACATAACATCACAGACTCACATTGATCAGTAAAGCTATTTTACAACAATGAATTCACTCTTCCGTGTTGTTTTTACTTTTTGCCATTCACTTTCTTGCTGAAATGCTCTACTCTGTTCTGTTTGCAGCTTGTCTCAGAAGTTGAGATCCACTGTTTACTTCAATGGTTCAATCCACAGCTGGAAAGGTTCTCTCTGCTTCACTCTGATAACTACCAAATTCCTTCCTTAATTAGTGCCAGTCTAGTTTGATTGTGACTCAGAAAAACCGTTTGATGCTATTTCTGCAGACACTGCAGAGCTGAACCTCAGCCTAACGAAGACCGGCCTGTTACCCGTGGAGTGAGTCCGGGATGCCGTCGAAGACATATCAAAGCCCTAGGCCGGTATCCCTGAGCACTGGAGTTGGACGGGTGTTTTGCCCTTTGTTTGCACCGTCAGCACAAGATGATCGTCGTCATGTGCAAACCTCTAGTGTTGGGATTGGTTGTAGCTTGTATACGTATGGTTTGGTGCCTTTTTTGTTTTGATTCAACAAAACATGGACTAGTGATTGTATGTACCCACCCAATCTTTTTTGTTTTGATGAATTTGTAATGGCGCCAGAGATGTAAGATTTTGTGGAAATTCAAATGCTCGCTCATATGTAATGAATGTGCTCCTGGAGCCGTTTTTGTTTCCATTTTGCTTCCTGGTGTATATCAAGCTAGGTTGTTCTGATCCTCACATCACATCCGGGGTAGGCCGTTGAATCTGCCTGGTAGTAGATTTTCTTTCTGTTATATACAAAAACCTACAAGAGCGCTCATTTTATCTTACTTTTGTTCTCTTCTCTATAATATACTACCTATCTATTTAGCTGGTCCATTTTTCAGTATCTTAGTAATTAGGAGATAAATTAGAGTTAGTTTAAAAATTCCACGTATGAAACTACTACCTGGAATTATTTGAGGGAGTACTACTTATATTAGGAAACATAAGAACCATATTGTGGAAAAAAAGGAAACTTAACAGACAGATAGGGAAATCAAACCCAAAAACGAAAATGAAACGTAACAGATCATTTTTTTTCAGTTAAAGAAAACATAACAGATCTTAGATAGAGGGAAATCAAATCAAAGGAAATCAAACCCAAAGAAGAAGAAGAAGCGTAACAGATCTTAGAGAGGAAAATCAAACCCCTGTGCATGCGCTTCAAAAGGCATGAATCAATCAATCCCAGCGCTTTCCAAGCTGGATGGATCAATTATACTAGCGCTTTCCAAGAGACCTGGGAATCAATCCGTCAATCCTAGCGCTTTCCAAGCCGGATTAGTCAACCTCGTTCAGTATCCCACCTCGAAACAAGGAAACCATCCTTTAATTCTCTACCAAAACCAACACTTTCACCTCGAAATCAGGCAATCCTTTAATCCCGCAGCCTCCTTTATTACACCCGCATTTCCCGTTCTCGTTGAAAACTCTGCATGCTTCGATCCATCCTGTTAGGATCCATTGGTTGTCGCCCTCTGTAGCATGCCTCACGCGGATCGTTCTTCGATCCAACGTCTCCCCGCGTCCCTCGCACACTCATCGCTGGTGAAGCCAGACGCAACCTTCTCTCTATAAATGAGCGCCCCTTGCTCGCGATCTGAATGCCCCACGCATTGCGCATCGTTTCTCCTCAGTCTAACGCCCGCTTCAGGTTGCCTGATTGTGAAGCTCCTCGGTCTGAAAGACGAGTATTTTCGTCCAAGGATGCAGGATTTTTGAGAGTCAAGGATGAGATGAGAATTTCGTTGGCAGCCTTCTACCTGTCTACTTTGCTGAATGCTTGCAGTGTTCTGGTGCGCCGCAAATCTTTATGAAAGATTTCTTGTTTCAGGTAACACTAGATTACAAATTTTGTTACTACTAGGGGTTGCCATGTTTCACGGAACACTAGATTATAAGTTTTCTACCACTAACAGTTCACAAAGCATCCAAATTTACAGTGAGCACACACTCAAAGAATCATGCTCTGTTTAACGAGAACAGTAGGATATTATATTGGTTTCTTTTGCCCAAAATATTTTTTTATATTCATACCTATCCCAATTTATGCACATTTATTTGACATTTTTTGTTGCTTGGTGGAGACCTATGTAGCGGTAAGTTAAATTAGATAGTGTCACGGGACCAGCTATGTATATTTTTCCTTAGACATGAGCACAAGAATCCATCGCGTTACAAAAGTAGACACATGGACCTATCAGGTATGCCTTTTTTTTATCATGTAGAGCCACATAAATCCTTTTCCCATGTCTGAATCCGTGACTATGTCTTCCTGAGCTCACGCAGTGTGTTATCGCACTAAGTTTTGTGTTTTTAGCAAGTGGCCAATGATACAATATATTTTGTCTTTTAGGATTTAGCATATCGAATAAATATATTTTGCTCTGACGCCAATTTACTGAGAAGTTACCCCTTGCTTGGTGTTAGGGATTGGATATATCAAGGAAACGTGTTATGTAGATAATAGATCATACTCCCAATCCCAGGCTTCTGTCTATTGCTTTTAGTATTTGACCTACTCTGAAAAGCCTTATAACTATATAATAGTACAAGCATCGAGTGAAAATATAAGAGATTTTTCAGTGTGGAGTTAGCTTTTTTTTTTCTTGCTAGACAAGATGATAAAAACTTCAAATGAAATAAAAGAATCTATCAGTGAATACATAGATCATGTAGACTAACCTCTAGCTGTTGGCCACATAAGAAATATAGCAATGTATTGGCCATAGTTCTCTTGCAGGATCAACTGATATTCTTATTGTTATACAACTTCTAAAACATTTATAAGTTCATATTTATCCAGCACTTCCCAGATGGAATTTTGTACGTTTATGGTTGTATGCTCATTGGAGATTTCTCTTTTGTGTAAAGCTTTAGCGGCACACCAGAATCTTCTATCAGAAGATGATGGGGCAGTAGCAACATGATATTGCTATATTTATCGTTGTTAATCTCGATCAAAAGATCCACTAACGACAAGGTATGCATCATTCATGAAATAATCCTAAAACTTTAATGTGCAACCCTTCGTAAAGCCTAGATAGCTATTAGTCTAAACAACATTTATTTCCACAAATTTGTAATCCTTTCATGAAGCTTTTATTTCAAAAAGATAGCCCACCCATGTCCTCCCAGTTTTTCTTCCAGGACCAACTTAGTAACTTGTATATTCACAATTCCTACCATTGATAATGCATGTTTTTCAGGTCAATACTGAATTATGCCTCTTCAAATAAAATCTATGAATTTTATCTTTTGACAAGTTGATTCAATGGGATGTTTACTTGCTATTATAAAATTTGTAGGTTATGGTAATTACACTTGCTCCTTGGATAGCAGCTGCTAAAATTTGCCTTCCATGGCAGCTGCTAAAATTTGTGTGGTTATGCCTGCTGGAGTCTTGATTATGGCAACCAACCTCAAATCCAATTGATCTGGCAGGTAAGCAATTGCGCCTATACTCTTTGGAGTCAACTTTCGGAGCTTACCTGCTGCCTCCACCCAATCATGGTACTATAACATTGGCTATTGCATGTATGGTAGGGTATTGATAATGGGATCTTGATCGCCCGTGATTGATTCTGTACACCAATCCTTTCGCTTGGTCATATGTAATCCTAGTTGAACATAAGCTACACTTAGCAAATCAATTCCAGCAACTATTGCTTGATCTAAATGGGCCTTCATATTTGGTCTGCTATTTCCTTTGTTCGCTGCGCTACATGTATCGACAGAATTATTGGATGCAAATATCAATAGTCAGATGGTTGAGATGTAAGACCTATGATACCTGTAGATAGTTGTGCACATGCTTTCACTCCGCATAGATGCAGCATGTTAAGCCTATATATTTTTTCTGTAATAAGTGGCATTAAAAAGTGATATCCTAACATACACTTGAGAGTACAAAGAATTGAGCTACCTTCTAGAAGTTGCAGCTCACATGAATGTCTCCTCTCAAGGAATGCCAACTCTGCCTCTACCTTTTGCCACAATTCTATCCCATCAAACAAATTGATATAGTTGTTACTAACCATTTTTCCATTGGTACATACAGTGTGTAAGTTTTGAAGGCAGGCAACATCAGTAAATGTTATTGTTTTATATCCCCTTCACTAGCAGAATTCCATTACCGTCCTAAGTGATGGCAGGTAGTGTTTACTAAGATTTCCCAGTCTGAATGTGCAAGTAGATTCCGACAACTCGAATTTGGATTGATGGCTAGCTAGTATATGTTTCACAAAAAGATCACCTTAATTATCAACATATTAGGGCCATTATAAGTGCTTTGGATAACTTCAAGGATATAGTAGATTTTAACTGCAGTAACTCAATATAGTACAATGTCATCAAGACAATGTCCATATTATCAGTTAAGTTTGCTTATTTTGAAACAATGTACGGTATTTGCTACATCTATGCGTAGTGAAAGTTTTGTTGGGTAGTTTATTTTTTTGATGTATTGTTTGGTAGTTTCTTTAGACTTGTGCAAGAAAATCAGTGCAAGTCCTCCTGTTCCAAATTATTTTCAGACTGAAAACTTGTAACAACTATCATCTGGTTCGAGAAGAAAGAAAAAACAGAACAGCATGTAAAGAAAATATCATTTTAAGTTTAAAGCGACTAATACTCCCAAGAGTATGCACTCCCATGTCTAATCGGGTGTTTGACTAGTGGATAATCCTGTAATGTGGCTAACCGGCTATGAAACAACCTCCTATAAAAACGTGGAATCTGGTGCATGGCCTTTTTGCATGCACCGTAGCCTACTAATTGAATATATGGTACGTACTTTACAGGATGATTGTTAAGCTACCTGAGAAACAGATGAATGAGTATATACTACATGGGATGACATATATACTCCATACTTTACAGGATGTTAGTTAAGCTAGTAGTATATGTTCTCCTTATTTGAAAAACACATACTCCAAGTACAAAAAGCAGTGTGCACTCCATTGGGTGATACGTGGTATATACTACTTCATTGGATTAAAAACAAATTAGTTATTTATACTCTCCTTGTTATAAAATCAGTATACAGTTATGTAAAAAAATACAATATATACTTCATTGGGTGATTAGTAGCATATACGTCATTGAATTGGAAAGCAGTATATACTTTAGCGGGATCTCAGATAATTTTAGTTTTCACTGGTGCTATATGTATGATGTTGTCTTTTTTGAAGGAGTGCATACATATTTTATATTTGTTGAATTGGATGTATATACTTATTAGAACTGAAAGAAAATAGGTACCACCCTCATCAAGAAATATGTAAAAATATTCTTTAGAATGTAAATGTGCACAAATATTACCGTAGGAGTATATACTGCCTCTTGGGGAAGGAAGTATATAATTGTTAAGTGGCGGTCAACAGGATACAGCTGTATCATATAACAAACATTTTTTCAGAATGCAAATACATACAATTTTAAAGGAGTTTATACTGCTTCTTGGAAAGGGAGTATATACTTGTCAAGTGGCCACAACAAGATACCTACTTTTCACGTAGATATAACTGATATTTTCTAGATTGAAAATATGTAGAATTTTAAATGAATTTATACTGCCTCTTTAGAAAGGAGTATATACTTGTCAAGTGGCGGACAACAATATACATACTTCTCTGGTAGTGGTACAGGAAGCTGTATCTTATAATAAATTTGTATCTTGAATAGAACATGGAACTACCCTTACATCTTTAAGAAGGATTAAATGCTAGAAAAATAGGGAGTGCAAAAAAGATAGTATCTTCCGCCAAGCTCCACATGACATAGAATATACTTCAAGAAAAATCGAATAGACGATGCTTGGTCAAATGAATTCAACATGCTTTATGATTAGTCTGAGTACAAGATCGGTATCAGTATGGGGTATTTTTTATAGTTAGTTCCCATGGACAATCATGCTAGTTGTGAAGGCAAGGAACATAGTCCTCCTGAAGTTAAGCTAAATTCCTCGGATCTTTGACTGGAGAAATAGATTTCGACTGGCATTGTTTGTCCCCCGGAGGAGCTCTGGTGATTGCAAATGGCGAACATAGGAAAAAGAAACTCATCCAGCCTAAGCAAGATGAAGGAACAGTGGTGGGAAGAGAGAGAGAGAGAGAGAGAGAGAGAGAGAGAGAGAGAGAGAATGTAGCTGGGCGTGGCAAAAAGAGCTGGTTTTTCACTGGTTTTCTAGGTTTTTTCGTTCCTCCATTTTCTTCTCTGTTATTGGTTTTTTCTTTCTTTTTGGCTTTTCTTGTTCTTTTTCTATTTTATTCTCAATTTTTGTTTTTATATCTTTATTTAGTTTTAATGCTTTTTCGTTTTCTTATGTTTCTTTTATTTATTCTTCTTCCGCTTTTGTTCTGCTTTCATTTTTTATTCTTTCTACTTTTTGTTCTTTGTTTTTTTTCTTTGTTTTTTTACTTTACATTTTATTTTTTAGTTTCATTTTTTTGGTTTCTTTGTTTCTTTTGTTTTTATTCTACATTGTGTGTATATGATCACAATATTTTTCTAATGGACCTTTAATATTTTTTCAATGTTACTTTATCACTTTTTAATACATGGTCAACATTGTTTCTATACACAATTCAGCATTTTCCAAATAGTTGACCAACATTTTTGAAATGCTTGGATTAACATATTTTCTATGCACATTTAACATCTTTTTCAAATGCTTGACTAATATTTTCTAAATACAATATTAAGAAAAATTGAAAATATAGTCAACATTTTTTATTATACACATCTAACATTTTCTAAATGCTTTGTGCTGTATTTTTTCAAATGCTTTTATACATTTATTATATACATTATAAAATGTTCATGCTTTTTTTAGTACATGGTAAATATTTTTCTATTAATTTTTAACATTTTTCAAATGCAGGATTATTACTTTTCAAATGCTTTTTCAACTTCTTTTTAAATGCTTGGTTAACAGTTTTATATACATGATCAAATTAATTCATCATTTTTAATACACGGTAAACATTTGTTCAATGCACGTTTAAATTTGTTCCAATAAACATTGTTTCAAATACTTGATTAACATTTTTATATACATGATTAAGAAATCATCATCTATTTAATGCTTGGTCAACTTTTTTCTATACACATTAAAAAAATTCAAATTCTTGATCTATATTTTTGAAACTGTTTCAAAAATATTCATTTGTTCAATTAAAAATTTTCAAATACATGATCAAAAAAATTGTATACATTATTCATATATGTGAGAAATATTTTGTTTATACACATTTACCATTTTTCAAATGCTTTTTCAGCATTTTCTGAAATATTTTAATAGATTTTTTTGCATTGTATATATATTTATTATATTTTAAAGTACGATCAAAAGTTAAAAATTAATAAAAAAGTGAAATAGAAAAAAGAGGTCGTGGCCTCCGGCGCTGCTGGGCCGGCCCATCTATGTAAAATAGGAACATTTTTTAATATGTGAAGAAATTTTGTTAACCGTGAATATTTCTTGTCATATGAATAAATTTCACAAATTGTGAACATTTTTTAAAAACACAAACAATTTGGGAAGATTTTTAATTTGTATATAAAAAACAAAAAAGAGAATAAAATTGGGGGAATAAAAAGGGAAAACATAAACAAAAAACATGTTCAGGAAAGGAACCTTTTAGAAGGTTCCTGTAATATCTCAGTAACCTCCAAAACCCACTTCATCAGGCCCTCGGTCGTCCCTGTGTAATTTGTCAGGCCCTCGGGCAATCTATTCCACGTGTACCGCAACAGCGGGGGGTATTAAAAAATTGCGTTGTTCACACGGCCCACATCAAGGTTTCCTGGATAATTCTTTTTGCTTCTTCGGTTTCTTGTGCAGTTATTTGTTCATCTATTTTTTTTAACAATTGAAGGAATCGATATTTTTGTTTAATATTTGTTTTTCAAATACATTTTTGCATCATACATTAAAGTTCCCCAATTTACCTTCATTTTTTCATTTTCAATTTCAGTTGAAATACATTTTTTGAATCCTTGTTGAACAATTTTCTTACATAACTTCAATATTTCTTCTCTTTCAAGGAATCAACATTATTGTTCAACATTTTTTATTTCACGTTTTTTTGTGTAATACATTTTGTTGCTACATTAAAGTACCCCATATTTTGTGTAATATATTTTGTTGCTAGAGAGAGAGAGAGAGAGAGAGAGAGAGATCACGGTCTCTACTACACGCTAAGTTGGTCGATCATCACTTAAACTTCAAAACTATGACCCACACACGTGGTTGGTCCACACCCTTCTCTCCCCTATTTGTCGGTCACCTTTATGCTCGTAGAGAGAGAGAGAGAGAGAGAGAGAGAGAGAGAGAGAACCGTGTCCAGAATTGTCTGACCGATTCGTCTGGCTGCTGAATTATGTGGCTTAGGTCATCAGCGTCTGGTGGTCGCACATAAGTGCCCTGGAAGTTATCGAGGAATGCGGCTTCCAGGTCTTCCCAGCTCCCAATTGACTCTGCTGGCAAGCTGTTGAGCCAATGCCGGGCTGGTCCTTTAAGCTTGAGGGGGAGGTATTTGATGGCGTGAAGATCGTCACCGCGGGCCATGTGGATGTGAAGGAGATAGTCTTCGATCCAAACCGAGGGGTCTGTTGTGCCATCATAGGATTCAATATTGACGAGTTTAAACCCTTCGGGGATTTGATGATCCATTACTTCGTTTGTGAAGCATAGTGGGTGTGCGGCGCCTCTGTACTGGGCGATATCACGACAGGGCTCAAAAGAGTTTTGTCTGTTTTGTTCGGCCCGGCCAGACTTACTGTGTCCGGCGCGACGGTTGTCGTCACGTACCGTGGGGCGCCCACGCGATCCATGGATCGATCTTGATTGTCTTTCCTTGTCCTCCAATATATCTCGCAGGTCCGGAGCGTTCCCCTGTGGCCGTGTGCTTTTTGAGCGATGCCGGGGTACGATTCTGGTGAAGGGCCTAGAGGACTCTCTGTCGTGACCACGGGGTGGTCAGTCAGCCGTATTGTCTCCTAGTGATGCGGGTTCGTAAGCCTCCTCCTCTAATCAGGGGAGCAGCTTGTGTTTAGGGTAGCTTTTGGAGGGGCGTTCGAGCTCATGCTCTTCGGCCGCGAGGACTTCAGTCCATCTGTCGGCTAGCAGATCCTGATCAGCTCTAAGCTGTTGCTGCTTTTTCTTGAGGCTGTTCGCCGTGGCCATAAGCCTGCGTCTGAAATGCTCTTGTTCGACGGGATCCTCAGGCACGACGAATTCATCGTCGTCGAGGCTTGCTTTGTCTCCGGAGGGAGGCATATAATCCTCTACCTCTTCTTCTGCCGCTCTCTCATGAGGGCTGGCGTCTCCATCTTCCTGCGCTGGGTCTTGCTGGAGTGGATTGTCTTCGGCATTGTCCGGTGTATTGTTGTCTCCGGTGCCGAAATCTTCATTCTTGCTGTGGCGGGATTTAGAGCGGCGCCGCTGACGTTGGCGCTTCGGTTGCTTCTTGGAGGGGTCATCCTCCGTTGTTCCATTGCCGTTCCCATCTTTTGGGATGTCCACCATGTATATGTCGTATGACGAGGTGGCCTTCTAGTGCCCTGTAGGCGCTGGGTCTTGGTCGTCTCCGGCATCGTCGTCCATACCGTCGATGTCTTCGGAGTCGAAGTCGAGCATGTCGGTTAAATCGTCGATAGTGGCTACAAAGTGGGTGGTGGGTGGGCGTTGAATTTCTTCGTCCTCCGTATCCCAACTTTCCTGTCCGTAGTACGGGCAGGGCTCTCCGGATAAAGAGAGATACTTTAGTGAATTCAGGATGTCGCCAAAGGGTGAGTGCTGAAAGATGTCCGCGGCAGTGAACTCCATGACCGGCGCCCAACCGGATTCGATTGGCAGGGGCGCGGGGGGTTCGGAGTCTGGAGAGGAGTCCGGCACCCTGGAGTCGAGATCTTCGCAAAGGACAGGGATAGGGTTCGGCTCGATCGCCGTAGAGACTGTAGCCCTCGAGGCGGTGTCCAACCACTCGTCCTCGATCGGGGAATCCGGCTCCGGATTATGGGTCGGAGCGGATACTGGTGCGGCCTCCAGGGCACTGTTCGGCTGCAGAGCTAGATCATGCCCATCAAGACAGTGCGGCGCGCTTGGCTGCGGCTCGAATCCGTCGAAGATCAAGTCTCCGCAGATATCGGCCGTATAGTTTAAACTTCCAAATCTGACCTGATGGCCAGGGGCGTAGCTTTCGATCTGCTCCAGATGGCCAAGCTAATTGGCCCGCAGTGCAAAGCCGCCGAATACGAAGATCTGTCCGGGGAGAAAGGTCTCACCCTGGACTGCGTCGTTGTTGATGATCGAAGGAGCCATCGGGCCTATCGGTGACGACACAGAGGAACTCTCAATGAAAGCACCAATGTCGGTGTCAAAACCGGCGGATCTCGGGTAGGGGGTCC
>NW_025231956.1:3609-10482 GCF_018294505.1 Triticum aestivum | reverse complement strand
CCTCTCCATAGCTAGGACCTTGCCTCTCCATACCTACCCCCCACTCTACTGTCAGGCTTAGAACCACGACAGTTGGCGCCCACCGTGGGGCCGGTGTTTTAGCGATTTTGTGGAGAAGTTGCGATTCTTCCGAGTACTCTCATCATGGTGTCTGCTGGAGTTTTGGTCAAGGGTCAAGAGATCCGTCTCGGCACTCTCACCTTCATCGCCGACGACTCCGCATGGCTCCAGGAGGCTCCACTCGACGTAGACGCGCTCCCCGTCCGCGGTGCGACGCATTTTCGCGCATGTGTCCGCGGCGTTCTGCTGCGGCAACCGTCGACCCAGTATCGGTCGGCTCCTCCATCGTCCACCCTCCCGGTCTCCCGCCAGCGCAAGCGCTCAGGCCGGTCGAGGCTTCAGCGATGGGTGAGTCACGCGGTGGCTCGCCAATCGGCCACTACACAAGTTGCGGCAATCGAGCCGAACGAATCTCTCTACGGCTTGTTCGATCAGTCGACTGGCTCCGGAGAGACTGCATCCGAGTGCGGAAGCAGTGATCCAGCGGCGGAAATCTTGATGGTCGACGGGCCCCACAGCCCTCCTGGCTTCGCCCGTGGTGGTGGAACAGGTGACGGCGGCGACCCTGCACGAGACTACGAAGAGTACCAGCCCGAGCCACTCGACTCTCTGCAAAGAGAAGAGCTTCGCCGCAGGAACGAGGATCCCCTGCGTATTCCCATCGCAGGAGAAACCCCCGAGGCTCGTGCCTTGGAGGAGGCGCGTCTGGCCAATTTGGCCGAGCGCACTCGACTGGAGAACCTTCAGCGAGCACTCGACGAGCGCGCGCGGCAACGAGTTCCCGACACCAGTCGACGTCAACTCTTCCCGCCGACTCAGGTATATCGAACCCCAATTCAGAATTTAGCAGCTGCGACCCGTATAGCAGAGTCCATTCAGCCTTCGCAGTCGGAAGCTGGCAGAGGTTTGCTGCAGATCAGGGATCTGCTCCGAGCAGCAGGAGATCAGAATTCAGCCGTGTCTCAGTCGCGCAACAGAATTCACAGTCGATCTGTCACTGTGAATACGGTTCAGTCGGCTCACAGCCCCAGATCGCCTCCGCGGCGCGAAGGGCGTGAGAATCGGCGAGATCAATATGGCGACAGACTCGACCGAGATGATAGGCGTCGAGTGCCCTATTCCCCTCCGAGGGGTGGGTCTTACGCTCCTCGGCAGCCAGATGATAGGCGTCAGTACAGTACAGGGCGTAGGGTTCCAGTTGACCCCAGAGAGCCAGGCTTCGACGCGCGATCCATTATCGTGCAAGGGTTGGTCGACCGGAACAGAGCCCATCGAGGCGCACTCGACAGAGATGTACCCACGAGCAGTCGAGTACATGTTTCTGGTCCTGAATGTTTCAGCAGAGCTATCAGAGCCGCGGTTATCCCCCCCAATTTCAGGTTGGCAACAGGAGTCAGCAAGTTCACTGGTGAGTCTAAGCCTGAAACTTGGCTTGAAGACTACCGAGTGGCAGTTCAGATCGGTGGTGGGAACGACGAGGTGGCCATGAAGCATTTGCCCCTCATGTTGGAAGGTTCTGCCAGGGCATGGTTGACTCAATTACCTCCTAGCAGCATTTACACTTGGGAAGATCTGTCCCGAGTGTTCGTCAGAACGTTTGAAGGGACTTGCAAGCGACCAGCGGGATTGACAGAGTTGCAAGTCTGCGTGCAGAAAACTAACGAGACTCTCAGAGAGTATATTCAGAGGTGGATCACTTTGCACCACACTGTGGAAAATGTCTCTGATCATCAGGCAGTATGCGCCTTCAAAGACGGCGTCAAGAACAGAGAACTGAGTTTGAAATTTGGTCGAACCGGTGACATGACCTTGAGTCGGATGATGGAGATTGCTACCAAGTACGCCAACGGCGAAGAAGAAGACCGACTCCGAAGCGGCAAGCACAAGCCGAGTCAGTCGGAAAAAGGAAACACCAGTCGGAAACAGAAGCGGAAGGCTGAACCGGCAGCTCCTGGAGAGGCTCTGGCCGTGACTCAAGGAAAGTTTAAGGGGAAACCAAAAGGATCCTGGAACCCCAAGAAGGTAAAGGATAAAGAAGGGAACGACGTGATGGATATGCCGTGTCACATTCACACGAAGAAAGATGAAGAGGGGAATATCATTTACCCAAAGCACACCACTCGCCAATGTCGACTCCTAATCCAGCAGTTTCAGGGAAAACAGTCTAAGGACAAGGAGAAGGAGTCGGACAAGGCCGAAGACAAAGAGGACAGTGAGGGAGGATATCCGCATATCAACTCCACTCTGATGATCTTTGCAGATGTGGAAAGCAGAAGTCGACTGAAAGTGATTAACCGAGAGGTGAACATGGTTGCCCCAGCAAAGGCAAATTATCTGAAGTGGTCTCAAACACCCATCACATTCGACCAATCTGATCACCCGACTCATATTGCCACCCCCGGGAGGCAAGCTTTGGTGGTCGATCCAGTTGTCGAAGGCACTCGACTGACAAAGGTACTGATGGATGGTGGAAGTGGGCTGAACTTATTGTATGCAGACACATTGAAAGGTATGGGCATTCCGATGTCCCGACTGAGCACTAGTAACATGAGCTTCCATGGAGTTATACCAGGGAAGAAGGCCGAGTCACTCGGCCAGATAGCTTTGGACGTAGTGTTTGGTGATTCGAAGCATTTTCGCAAAGAAAAGTTGACGTTTGAGGTCGTGGATTTTCAAAGTGCATATCATGCCATTTTGGGGAGACCAGCCTATGCACGGTTCATGGCTCGACCATGTTACGTGTACCTCAAATTGAAGATGCCCGGTCCCAAAGGTGTGATCACTGTCACCGGTGATAGGAAAAAGGCAGAGGAGTGCTTTCAGAAGGGCTCCAAGATTGCCGATTCCCAAGTGACAGCGGTCGAGTTCGAAGAATACAAGCAAAACGCAGATCCGAGTGACTTGCTGCGATCCAAGAAGCCTGCCACAGAGTCTGCATTCCAGTCGTCCGGTGAGACGAAGCCTGTTCACATTCACCCGACCGACCCCGAAGCAGCTCCGACCCGCATCTCCACAACACTCGACCCAAAATAGGAAGAAGCGCTCATCCAGTTCCTCCGTGAGAACTGGGACATTTTTGCATGGAAGCCCGCTGACATGCCAGGTGTTCCCAGGGGACTGGCTGAGCATCACCTAAGAGTCGACTCGTCTGCAAAACCAGTCAAAGAGCATCTTCGGCGGTCCGCCGTCCAGAAGAGAAAGGCCATCGGTGAAGAAGTGGCTCGACTGTTGGCGGCAGGATTTATCCGAGAGATATACCACTCCGAGTGGCTCGCTAATGTCGTCATGGTTCCTAAGAAGGACAAGTCGCTCCGAATGTGCATTGATTTCAAGCACATCAACCGGGCCTGCCCGAAAGATCACTTTCCTCTCCCTCGCATAGATCAAATTGTTGACTCGACCGCGGGATGCGAGAGGTTGTCTTTTTTAGATGCTTACTCCGGGTACCACCAGATCCGTCTGTACGGGCCCGATGAGGTAAAAACAGCTTTCATCACTCCATTCGGGTGCTTCTGCTATATCACTATGCCATTCGGCCTCAAGAATGCCGGAGCCACATTTATGCGAATGATTCAGAAGTGTCTACTCACCCAAATCAGTCAGAATGTGGAAGCTTATATGGATGATATTGTTGTCAAGTCACGAAAAGGTTCCGACCTGCTCGCTGACCTCGCCGAAACATTTGCCAACCTCAGAAGGTATGATATCAAGCTCAATCCATCAAAGTGCACATTTGGAGTTCCTGGTGGCAAGTTACTCGGTTTTCTCGTTTCCGAACGGGGAATCGACGCTAACCCAGAGAAGATTGGCACTATTCTCCGAATGAAACGCCCTGTGCGAGTGCACGATGTCCAGAAGCTTACTGGATGCTTGGCCGCATTAAGTCGATTCATCTCACGACTCGGTGAAAAGGCACTGCCTCTTTACCGACTGATGAAGAAGGCTGACAAGTTCGAGTGGACTCCAGAAGCTGATGCAGCGTTTGCCGAGCTAAAAGCTCTGCTCTCCACCCAGCCGGTGCTTGCTGCTCCAATCAGCAAAGAGCCTCTGTTGCTCTACATCGCAGCCACAGGACAAGTCGTCAGTACTGTGCTAACGGTCGAGCGGGAAGAAGAAGGAAAAGTCTCAAAGTTCAGCGCCCAGTGTATTATTTGTCTGAAGTCTTGACTCCATCCAAGCAGAGATATCCTCATTATCAGAAGCTTGTGTATAGAATATACATGACCACAAAGAAGGTTGCTCATTATTTCTCTGACCATTCCATCACAGTCGTCAGCGACGCTCCACTATCAGAGATTTTGCACAACAGAGATGCAACTGGTCGAGTGGCCAAATGGGCGATTGAACTTCTTCCCCTTGATATCAAGTTTGAGGCAAAGAAAGCCATCAAGTCCCAAGCGATAGCAGATTTCCTCGCCGAGTGGATTGAACAACAGCAGCCGACTGAAGTTCACTCGGAGCATTGGACCATGTTTTTCGATGGCTCTAAGATGTTGAATGGTTCCGGTGCTGGGGTTGTCCTGGTTTCCCCCAGAGGAGATAAGCTCAGATATGTGCTCCAGATTCACTTTGATTCCTCCAACAATGAGGCAGAATATGAGGCCCTCCTATATGGGTTGCGCATGGCCATTTCACTCGGCGTCCGTCGCCTAATGGTCTATGGCGACTCTGATTTAGTGGTCAATCAGGTGATGAAAGAGTGGGACGTGAGAAGCCCAGCCATGACTGGATACTGCAGTGCAGTGAGGAAGCTGGAGAAGAAGTTCGAGGGGTTGGAGCTCCATCATATACCCCGACTGAAAAATCAAGCAGCTGATGATCTAGCAAAGATAGGTTCCAAGAGAGAAGCCATTCCGAGTGGTGTGTTCTTGGAGCATATACACACTCCGTCAGTCAAAGAAGATCCTTTCACCGAAGAAACTCCGCAGCCCAAGGGCGCCACAGATGCGACTGAAGTTGAAGTCCCAGCGGTGGTCGACTTGATCATGGAGGTTTTGGTGGTCATTCCCGACTGGACGATTCCGTATGTCGCATATATCTTGAGGAAAGAGCTTCCGGAGGATGAGGAAGAGGCTCGACAGATCGTCCGTCGATCTAAGGCCTTTACCGTAATCAAAGGACAATTATACAGAGAAAGCGCGACTGGAGTCGGTCAGAAGTGCATAACACCAGAAGAAGGTCGACTCATCCTCAATGATATTCACTCGGGGACCTGTGGTCATCATGCGTCCTCTCGGACCATCGTGGCCAAAGCATACCGAGCCGGATTTTACTGGCCCAAGGCGAATGAGATGGCAAAAGAGATAGTAGATAAGTGCGAGGGATGTCAGTTCTACTCGAATATGTCGCACAAGCCTGCGTCAGCTTTGAAGACCATCCCACTCGTCTGGCCTTTTGCAGTTTGGGGGCTGGACATGATCGGTCCTTTGAGAACAGGACGAAGTGGCTTCACGCATGTACTGGTGGCAGTCGACAAGTTCACCAAGTGGATCGAGGCTAAACCAATCAAGAGCCTTGACACCGGGACTGCTGTTAGCTTCATCAGGGAACTAATATTCAGATATGGAGTCCCGCACAGCATCATTACGGATAATGGGTCGAACTTTGACTCAGAGGAATTCAGAGCTTTCTGCGACTCCCAGGGCACACGGGTCGACTACGCATCAGTCGCCCATCCGCAGTCGAATGGACAAGCAGAGCGAGCTAATGGACTGATTCTCAAGGGACTGAAGCCTCGACTGATGCGTGATCTCAAACACGCGGCTGGAGCTTGGGTCGACGAACTTCCATCTGTACTCTGGGGACTGCGGACCACGCCTAATCGGTCGACCGGAAGAACTCCATTCTTCTTGGTCTATGGAGCTGAAGCAGTCTTGCCGAGTGATCTTCTCCACAATGCTCCTCGAGTTGAAATCTACAACGAAGCAGAAGCTGAACAAGCGCGGCAGGACGCAGTCGACCTTTTAGAGGAAGAAAGGGAGATGGCTCTGATCCGATCGACCATCTACCAACAAGTTCTGCGCCGTTTCCACGCCCGAAATGTGAGAGGTCGAGCCTTCCAGGAAGGGGATTTGGTTCTCCGAGTGGATCAGCACAAGCCACACAAGCTTGCTCCTTCTTGGGAAGGACCCTTCATCGTCACCAAGGTTCTCCACAACGGGGCGTACCGTCTTTACAACGTCGAGCATAATATCGACGAGCCCCGAGCTTGGAACGCGGAGCTACTCCGCCCATTTTACACTTAAGTTTTATCACTCGGATGAGTTGCAATAAAGTACTTTTGTACTTCATGGACCTCAAAATAATAGTGTCATAGTTCCTCCACAATATCTGTCACTTTTTATTTTTATTTTCCAATAAAATTCCCCTCAGTGGGTGACTTAGTTGCGAATCCGTTTCGCCTAAGTTTGTAAAAATCCTACCGAGTGGTGAGCCAGACTCCGTTTCGCCTAAGTTATCAAAATCCTGCCGAGTGAAGAGCAATCCTCTCACTCGGGGGCTTAGCTGCAGCCATGTGCTTGTCTAAGTTATCAAAATCCTACCGAGTGGTAAGTCAGCCTTCCACTCGGAGGCTTAGCTGCAGCCTCGTGCTCGCCTAAGTTATAAAAATCCTACCGAGTGAAGAGCAACCCTCTCACTCGGGGGCTTAGCTGCAGTCCAAGCACTCGCCTAAGTTGTGAAAATCCTACCGAGTGGTAAGTCAGCCTTCCACTCGGAGGCTTAGCTGCAGCCTCGTGCTTGCCTAAGTTATAAAAATCCTACCGAGTGAAGAGCAACCCTCTCACTCGGGGGCTTAGCTGCAGTCCAAGCACT
>NW_025231956.1:0-3599 GCF_018294505.1 Triticum aestivum | reverse complement strand
GGTAAGCCAGCCTTCCACTCGGAGGCTTAGCTGCAGCCTCGTGCTCGCCTAAGTTATAAAAATCCTACCGAGTGAAGAGCAACCCTCTCACTCGGGGGCTTAGCTGCAGTCCAAGCACTCGCCTAAGTCGTAAAAATCCTACCGAGTGGTAAGTCAGCCTTCCACTCGGAGGCTTAGCTGCAGCCTCGTGCTCGCCTAAGTTATAAAAATCCTACCGAGTGAAGAGCAACCCTCTCACTCGGGGGCTTAGCTGCAGTCCAAGCACTCGCCTAAGTTATAAAAATCCTACCGAGTGAAGAGCAACCCTCTCACTCGGGGGCTTAGCTGCAGTCCAAGCACTCGCCTAAGTCGTGAAAATCCTACCGAGTGAAGAGCAACCCTCTCACTCGGGGGCTTAGCTGCAGCCCAGTGCTCGTCTAAGTGGACTAAAGAATAAATCGATTGCAGCACAGGCACCTTGCCTTGAACCTGCAAAAGACATTCCGAGCCGAAGGCAATCGTATTCAAGCACCAAATCCAAGTTTGAATCGACATCTAAAGGAACCGAAAGTGCTCAGGCGTCAAGCCTGTTAAGATTTGTCGGTTACAGTTTCACTCGGCATACCGAGGCAAATTTAAAGCGTCGAGCCAGAAGAAGTTTTTTACCCCTCCTGTGGAGGGCTGGAAGGTGCAACAAATTCATCAAGGTCAATCCCGTCGGCGATCCGAGTGGCAGCTGCAAGGAAAGTTTCCATAAAGGATCTGAAGTCGTGCTTCTTGGTATTGGCCACCCGAAGGGCCGCCAGCTTCTCTTCTCGCGCATCTTTGCAGTGGACTCGGGCCAGACACAGAGCGACATCTGCACCACACCGAGCCGAGGACTTCTTCCACTCCTGCACTCGACCAGGGATCGTGTTCAAGCGGGCCATCAGCGACTCAAGGTCATTCTGAAGTGTCTCCTCAGGCCAGAGCGTCGAGTCGATGCGAGATGTGGCGGCCTTCAGCCTTGCGAGATAATCCACGACAGCTGCAACGCGAGACTCCAGTCGGAAAACATCCATGGCAACTTCGTCGTTCACCGGAGAATTGACGGGGTCAAGGTTTGGCTCCAGTCGACTGGTTTCTTCTTCAAAGTTTTGACAAAATTCTGCAAGGGTGATCACTAAGTCAAGGAGATAGTCGAATGGAAAAAGCCACAATTGGAAATATTTGCCAAACATGGAGGTTTACCTTCAAGCATAAGGAACAACTTTTTGGCAAGGCCGCTCAGGAAGGCCTCCAGTTCAGTTTTCTTCTCAGTCAATTTGCTGACTTGGTCGGTCAGGGCAGCTTTGTCAGTTTTCAGTCGACTGACCTCCTTGTTGGCAATCCCAAGAGCAGCTTTCAGATTGGTATTGTCTTGTTCGAGCTTGGTAACTGAAGCTAACTTCTCGTCAGCAAGCTTGATCTTCTCAGCTAGCTCAAGGTCTTTCTTCTGCTGGGCCTCCCTTACCTTACCTGCAAGTTACAGCAAGATCAGATGCTGAAACAAGCAAGGGGAAAAGCAGTCGTCAAGGTCTCACCAAACATACCTTCGGTCTCCTCCTTTGCCTTTGTCAGCTTCTCCTGAACCAGCTTCAAGCTCAGCTCGACTTGAGTATGTTTTTGTTCCAGCTCTGAGTAGCGAGCCACAAGATCACAGGAGTTCTGTGAAGAACCAATCGACTAAATGTCAAATATAATTCACTTCCGAGTGAAAAAGGGATAAACACACGTTTCTAAGACTACAGCCAAATACAAGCATTCGACCGTAGTCTCGGGGACTACACCCAGTGGGTGCACTCAGCGTGCCCCCACTAATCCTGTTGAAGACAAAGTCGACCAGTCGACCTCAAAAAAAAAAGAGAGATGCATTCTCTAAGACTGTGATCAACTGCAAGCAGTCGACCACAGTCTCGGGGACTACACCCAGTGGGTGCACTCAGCGTGCCCCCACCGGTTTGTGAAAACCAGTCGACATAGTCGACTGAAAGAAAAATTGACGTCATAAAGCCTAAAGCCGACTGCCAGCAGTCGACCTTAGCCTTGGGGACTACACCCAGTGGGTGCACTCAGCGTGCCCCCACCGGTTTGTGAAGTCCAGTCGACCAGTCAACTGACAGAAAGATTGACATCATAAAGCCTAAGGCCGACTGCCAGCAGTCGACCTTAGCCTTGGGGACTACACCCAGCGGGTGCACTCAGCGTGCCCCCGCTAACACGGAGTTTATTCGACACACCCAGTGGGTGACTAATATAAATTCCGGAAAAGAAAAGTTTTTGGTAGCATATCCAACAGAACAAACAGCGGTCGACTGACCTGGACATTGCTTTGGAGGGCAGAACTGGCGTCATAAGCTGCCTGGCTCGCGTCCCGGATGGTCTTCAGCTGCTCCATCATGAGTCCCGCCTGGCGTATTGCCTCCTTCGCTGCGCCAGCTTGGTCCTCTGGGACGTGGTGCGTCGTAAAGAGGGAGGGCTGCTGAGCACTCGTCAGTGGATTTGCGACGTGTGTCGAGTGGTGTTCCCTTCCTCCACAGTCAGAATCTCAGGCGCCGTCACATCCTGAGGTACCTTACTGGCGGACGCTTTCCGACTCCTCCTGCGTGTCAGTGGTTCTTCATCCTCGTCGTCGTCAGGGAGATTGATAACAGTGTTGGGTGGAGCTGCGGAGAAGGATCAGGATCAGAGATCGCGAGTCAGCCGACTAAGAACGGTGTTAAGAACACAGTACCTGGATTCGAAGTTGCTGCATCCTCCATCTCGTGGTCATCAGCCCGGGCCGAGGTCTCAGAAGTAGCAGCACTGCAACTCCAAAGGATCAGTCGACTAACTTCAGCGTCGACCAGAGATAAAGTTCGCACAGAATAAGAAAATATGAGCAGCACAATTACCCTGATATGGTGGGGATAGACACCTTCATCTTCGGCAGGAGCTTGGTCGGCTTTGGCGGAGCCCCCCTAGGCTGCTTCGGCGCCTTTTCAGTCGGCGCTGGAGAAGTGGTCCTAGGGCGCTTGGTCGACTGCGTCGCAACCCCCTTGCCACGTTCAGTCGAAGGGTCGTGGACGAGCTTCGACCGCCTTTCCGAGCGCGGTGGCACGACCTCCTCCTCTTCCTCCTCGTCTTCGGCGTCATCATCATCGCCGTCGTCATCATCGTCGTCGTCGTCGTCCCCTGCAACGTCCGAGTCCCATTCCTCCTCGTCCTGGCTCTCGCCCCCACTCGCCTCACCCTCCTCAGTCGGAGTTTGTGCCCCATTGGGCATCGAGTACAGCTCGGTGAGGGCCTAGCAGATATCAAGACAATGATCAGTCGACCAGTCGGCAGAGTAAACAGAGATGAATGCGACAAGAATGCAGTGGAGAGCAGGGCAAGTGTACCTTATTTGGATCACTGTTGTGGTCGAGTGGAGGAATCCTTCTGGCTCCGCGTGGGTTGTCCTTGTTTCCGGTGACGGCTACCATCCATCTTTCCAGAGTGACATCGTCGACTGCTTCTGGATGGACTCTAGTCTCGTCTTCGGTCCCACAGTACAACCACATGCAGTGGCTCCGGAACTGGAGAGGCTGGATGCGACGCCTGAGGAAAACCTCCAGGAGGTC
>NW_025231955.1:0-10483 GCF_018294505.1 Triticum aestivum | reverse complement strand
GGGCACACCCCGGAGACGCATGCTGGGCGTTTGCAACCGCCTCAACACTTCCAGATTTGTGAGAGGCCGCCTACGCAAGATTTGACGGTATGCTAGCCCCCGGAGGCCGCCGGCCACAGTCGTAGACGTGCGAAGAGCAATCCGCGTAGAGGGAAGTGTTCAGATACTTCTCCATCACAAAAAATTATGAAAAATTACCATCAGTCCTATAGCACATGTGCCCACGTTGTGTAAAAAACTCATGATTTTATCACGCTCCAAGTATTTAATAATATTCACGCTGCATCGTTACCGCAGAACGTCTACTACCGTTTCATTGCCGTCCGTGAGGGGGGCCACAACCCGGAGACGCGTGCCACCTCTTCGGACATGCCACAACACCACCCCGCATGTATGAGGGCCCGGTACCACGCTCCGGTGGCATTGCTACCCCCCGAGGGCCCCCGTCCCGCCTAACCCTGTAGCGTTTGACCACGGGATCTAGCGCTTTGACTTTGCACGGACGGGCTTTGACCAGTGGACCTCTCCACCTGGTTGTGTTAGGTCGGCCCAGAGGGACACCGGGAAGCAACATCCGGGCCAAACCCACAGCTACATCCACTCCGTGTAGACCCGACGCGTCCGTTTCCCCCCTCCAGGTGCCGGCGGCGGCGGCGTCCGTGAGGGGGGGGGGGCACACCCCGGAGACGCGTGCTGGGCGTTTGCAACCGCCTCAACACTTCCAGATTTGTGAGAGGCCGCCTACGCAAGATTTGACGGTATGCTAGCCCCCGGAGGCCGCCGGCCACTGTCGTAGACGTGCGTAGAGCAATCCGCGTAGAGGGAAGTTTTCAGATACTTCTCCATCACAAAAAATTATGAAAAATTACCATCAGTCCTATAGCACATGTGCCCACGTTGTGTAAAAAACTCATGATTTTATCGCGCTCCAAGTATTTAATAATATTCACGCTGCATCGTTACCGCAGAACGTCTACTACCGTTTCATTGCCGTCCGTGAGGGGGGCCACAACCCGGAGACGCGTGCCGCCTCTTCGGACATGCCACAACACCACCCCGCATGTATGAGGGCCCGGTACGACGCTCCGGTGGCATTGCTACCCCCCAGGGCCCCCGTCCCGGCTAACCCTGTAGCGTTTGACCACGGGATCTAGCCCTTTGACTTTGCACGGATGGGCTTTGACCAGTGGACCTCTCCACCCGGTTGTGTTAGGTCGGCCCAGAGGAACACTTTGGAGCAACATCCGGGCCAAACCCACAGCTACATCCACTCCGTGTAGACCCGACGCGTCCGTTTCCCCCCTCCAGGTGCCGGCGGCGGCGGCGTTCGTGAGGGGGGGGGCACACCCCGGAGACGCGTGCTGGGCGTTTGCAACCGCCTCAACACTTCCAGATTTGTGAGAGGCCGCCTACGCAAGATTTGACGGTATGCTAGCCCCCGGAGGCCGCCGGCCACAGTCGTAGACGTGCGAAGAGCAATCCGCGTAGAGGGAAGTGTTCAGATACTTCTCCATCACAAAAAATTATGAAAAATTACCATCAGTCCTATAGCACATGTGCCCACGTTGTGTAAAAAACTCATGATTTTATCGCGCTCCAAGTATTTAATAATATTCACGCTGCATCGTTACCGCAGAACGTCTACTACCGTTTCATTGCCGTCCGTGAGGGGGGCCACAACCCGGAGACGCGTGCCGCCTCTTCGGACATGCCACAACACCACCCTGCATGTATGAGGGCCCGGTACGACGCTCCAGTGGCATTGCTACCCCCCAGGGCCCCCGTCCCGGCTAACCCTATAGCGTTTGACCACGGGATCTAGCCCTTTTACTTTGCACGGACGGGCTTTGACCAGTGGACCTCTCCACCCGGTTGTGTTAGGTCGGCCCAGAGGAACACTTTGGAGCAACATCCGGGCCAAACCCACAGCTACATCCACTCCGTGTAGAGCCGACGCGTCCGTTTCCCCCCTCCAGGTGCCGGCGGCGGAGGCGTCCGTGAGGGGGGGGGCACACCCCGGAGACGCGTGCTGGGCGTTTGCAACCGCCTCAACACTTCCAGATTTGTGAGAGGCCGCCTACGCAAGATTTGACGGTATGCTAGCCCCCGGAGGCCGCCTACCACAGTCGTAGACGTGCGAAGAGCAATCCGCGTAGAGGGAAGTGTTCAGATACTTCTCCATCACAAAAAATTATGAAAAATTACCATCAGTCCTATAGCACATGTGCCCACGTTGTGTAAAAAACTCATGATTTTATCGCGCTCCAAGTATTTAATAATATTCACGCTGCATCGTTACCGCAGAACGTCTACTACCGTTTCATTGCCGTCCGTGAGGGGGGCCACAACCCGGAGACGCGTGCCGCCTCTTCGGACATGCCACAACACCCCCCCGCATGTATGAGGGCCCGGTACGACGCTCCGGTGGCATTGCTACCCCCCAGGGCCCCCGTCCCGGCTAACCCTGTAGCGTTTGACCACGGGATCTAGCCCTTTGACTTTGCACGGACGGGCTTTGACCAGTGGACCTCTCCACCCGGTTGTGTTAGGTCGGCCCAGAGGAACACTTTGGAGCAACATCCGGGCCAAACCCACAGCTACATCCACTCCGTGTAGACCCGACGCGTCCGTTTCCCCCCTCCAGGTGCCGGCGGCGGCGGCGGCCGTGAGGGGGGGGGGGCACACCCCGGAGACGCGTGCTGGGCGTTTGCAACCGCCTCAACACTTCCAGATTTGTGAGAGGCCTCCTACGCAAGATTTGACGGTATGCTAGCCCCCGGAGGCCGCCGGCCACAATCGTAGACGTGCGAAGAGCAATCCGCGTAGAGGGAAGTGTTCAGATACTTCTCCATCACAAAAAATTATGAAAAATTACCATCAGTCCTATAGCACATGTGCCCACGTTGTGTAAAAAACTCATGATTTTATCGCGCTCCAAGTATTTAATAATATTCACGCTGCATCGTTACCGCAGAACGTCTACTACCGTTTCATTGCCGTCCGTGAGGGGGGCCACAACCCGGAGACGCGTGCCGCCTCTTCGGACATGCCACAACACCACCCCGCATGTATGAGGGCCCGGTACGACGCTCCGGTGGCATTGCTACCCCCCAGGGCCCCCGTCCCGGCTAACCCTGTAGCGTTTGACCACGGGATCTAGCCCTTTGACTTTGCACGGACGGGCTTTGACCAGTGGACCTCTCCACCCGGTTGTGTTAGGTCGGCCCAGAGGAACACTTTGGAGCAACATCCGGGCCAAACCCACAGCTACATCCACTCCGTGTAGACCCGACGCGTCCGTTTCCCCCCTCCAGGTGCCGGCGGCGGCGGCGTCCGTGAGGGGGGGGGCACACCCCAGAGACGCGTGCTGGGTGTTTGCAACCGCCTCAACACTTCTAGATTTGTGAGAGGCCGCCTACGCAAGATTTGACGGTATGCTAGCCCCCGGAGGCCGCCGGCCATAGTCGTAGACGTGCGAAGAGCAATCCGCGTAGAGGGAAGTGTTCAGATACTTCTCCATCACAAAAAATTATGAAAACTTACCATCAGTCCTATAGCCCATGTGCCCACGTTGTGTAAAAAACTCATGATTTTATCGCGCTCCAAGTATTTAATAATATTCACGCTGCATCGTTACCGCAGAACGTCTACTACCGTTTCATTGCCGTCCGTGAGGGGGGCCACAACCCGGAGACGCGTGCCGCCTCTTCGGACATGCCACAACACCACCCCGGATGTATGAGGGCCCGGTACGACGCTCCGGTGGCATTGCTACCCCCCAGGGCCCCCGTCCCGGCTAACCCTGTAGCGTTTGACCACGGGATCTAGCCCTTTGACTTTGCACGGACGGGCTTTGACCAGTGGACCTCTCCACCCGGTTGTGTTAGGTCGGCCCAGAGGAACACTTTGGATCAACATCCGGGCCAAACCCACAGCTACATCCACTCTGTGTAGACCCGATGCGTCCGTTTCCCCCCTCCAGGTGCCGGCGGCGGCGGCGTCCGTGAGGGGGGGGCACACCCCGGAGACGCATGCTAGGCGTTTGCAACCGCCTCAACACTTCCAGACCTGCTACAATCCCACTCTCTCGCTCCTGCTCTCTTTTACTGCATTAGGACAACAACGACATATTTGATACTTGCTGCGGTAGCTGAACCCTTTATCCTTTGCATGACCTGTCATTGCCACAGTAAATAGATGAAACCCACTAGCATGAGTAGGAGTTGTTTGAGCCCTGATGTGCCTACTCATTCATGCTTGTTTGTCATGCCTGCTACTGCTTAGAGTTGAGTCAGGTCTGATTCATCGGGGATGAATCAGAGGCGTGTGAACATGTCCTACTATGTGTGAGCTAAGTGTGTGAACACGATTTGGTAAAGGTAGCGGTGAGAGGCCATGTAGGAGTACATGGTGGGTTGTCTCATTGCAGCCGTCCTCAGGAACTGAGTTCTGTGTTTGTGATCCATGATTCAGCTACTACCATACATTGGGCCCTGAAATATGACCCCGCTCGACTTCTTATTCACCCTTGTCCTCTGTCCAGGAGTTGCAAGTAGTTTCTGGTGTTTGTAGTATGCTGGAGGCCGTGGACAGCGCTGACCGTAGGGGTGGGCTGTGATGCGGTAGGCACGTGGCCGGGTATACCGGGCGCCCGTTTGGTGTCACGGAACCCTGTTCACATCGTTTGAGGCTGTGAGCGAAACTCCGGCCGGATCTCCTCATGGATGGAACCCGAATAGGCGATAAACCTGGACTAGAGACTTGAGTGTTTAGGTAGGTCGTGGTCTACACCCACGTCGGCTTTCGCTTGAAGTCTGCCGAGCACATGTCGTGTGCAGACGCTAAGTGGTGGAAACATGTATGAAGAAGTACACCCCTGCAGGGTTATCATCATCTATTCGAATAGCCGTGTCCGCGGAAAAGGACTTCTGGGTTGCTTATATCAGTTCATAGACAAGTGAAAGTGGATACTCTAAAATACGCAAGATAAGCGTGAGTGCTATGGATGGCGTTCTCGTAGGGAGACGGGAGCGGATCCATAGTGGTGTATTGATATGGGGAATATGTGGACTCGTGTGCGCCACCTCAAAAGAGTTACTTGCAGTCGTAGTTCAGGATAGCCACCGAGTCAAAGCTGGCTTGCTGCAGTTAAACCCCACCATCCCCTTTGTTGATAATGAAGCATATGTAGTTAGTTCTGATGTAAGTCTTGCTGGGTACATTTGTACTCACGTTTGCCTATTTATGTTTTTGCAGAGAGACTTCGGTCTCGCTAGTAGTTCCGCGTGGACTTCGACGTTTAGCTTGTTACCTCAGCTACGATCTTGTGCCCTCGGCAGGATCTGGTAGATAGTCAGGCTTCTCAGCCTTTTTCATTTATAGATGTCTGTACTCAGACATGATAGCTTCCGCTTGTGCTTTGACTTGTATGCTCTGATTGTTGGGTCATGAGACCCATGTTTGTAATATCTCGCTCCTCGGAGCCTATTGATTAAATTACTTGAGTCATAGAGTCATGTTGTGATGCCATGTTGTGTTTGCACATATCGAGCATATTGTGTGTATGTTATTGAAATGCTTGGTATGTGTGGGATTTGACTATCTAGTCGTTTATCTTCAGTAGCCTCTCTTACCGGGAAATGTCTCCTAGTGTTTCCACCGAGCCATGGTAGCTTGCTACTGCTCCGGAACACTTAGGCTGGCCGGCATGTGTCCTTCTTCGTTCCTGTGTCTGTCCCTTCGGGGAAATGTCACGCGATGAATACCAGAGTCCTGTTAGCCCGCTACAGCCCGGTTCACCGGAGTCCTGCTAGCCCAGTGCTACAGCCTGGATTCACTCGCTGATGACCGACACGTTCGATGCTGGGTCATGGATGCCTGTCCCTGTAAGTTTGTGCCACTTTGGGTTTACGACTAGCCATGTCAGCCCGGGCTCCTTATCATATGGAT
This sequence comes from Triticum aestivum, assembly GCF_018294505.1. Lineage (NCBI taxonomy): Eukaryota > Viridiplantae > Streptophyta > Magnoliopsida > Poales > Poaceae > Triticum > Triticum aestivum. The sequence continues at coordinate 4,534 of NW_025231955.1, read as the reverse complement.
GCTAGCGACACTGTCATATACGTGTGCCAAAAGGCGCAAACGGTCCCGGGTAAAGGTAAGGCGACACCCGTGGGAATACCGTGCGTGAGGCCGCAAAGTGATATGAAGTGTTACATGCTAGATCTATGTGGCATCAAGTCGGGGTCCTGACAGCGTTCATCAAGAAGGGCCTGGGGAATGTGATGCTCACGAAAAGCCTCAGTGAAATCCTTCCAGGTAGGAATCTGGCCAGCTGGAAGCAAAGTCTCATAGTTCTGCCACCAAAGACTAGCAGGACCTTCCAGGTGGTATGTGGCATAAGTGACCTTGTCATCTTCAGCTACGCTCGCGGAACGCAGCTTATGAGTGATGCTACGGAGCCAGTCATCTGCATCGAGTGGCTCGATGGAATGATGAAAAGTAGGTGGGTGCAAGCGAATGAAATCATGAATGGTAGCAGCCCCTTTGAACTGATGTGCGGTGTTCTCCTCGATACGTGCCAACAAACGATTAGACTCACGCTTGTTCCTCTCCATCTCTAGCATGAACTCTGTCAACGAAGGCGGGTCGGGAGGATCCTCATCCCTACCATATCCATGGTTCTGGCTACGAGCAACGGAACTTCGCTTAGCCGATGACATCCTGAGAAACGAACCAAGGACGGAATCAGCATCAACTATGGACTATAGAATGTAGGACAAGGAGTTAGTATCACTCGAACTCCTAGGGCAATTCCGGCAGCATAACGGCAGTAAAATGCTCAGAATGAGACATCATACTAAAAATGGGGTAGTACAACAACTCAACATCACCACTCAAGGTTCTGGGATAGTACTAAACAGACTACACCGGAAATACTCAAAACTGGGTATGACCCTGATCAACCAATCCTATGGGACTACGGAGTAGTAACACGTGATCCTGATAGACGGAAGAGAAAGCCTAGTTCCTTAACCCCGTAGGAAAGATAGGATGACTCAGATCAAAAGACCATGAGGTAAAGGAGTAAAAAGAGCCTTACGTTCCTTCCCACAATCAATTCCCTTACATAACTAAAGATTTTCTAGACTCAACTTCGACCAGTTTGGCTTGGTAAACCTACAGGCAGTCAGGCTCTGATACCAACGCTGTCAGGAACCCGACTCGATGTCACATCGATCTAGCCGGTAACACATCATATCACTTTGCGGCCTCACGCACGGCATCCCCACGGGTGTCGTCTTACCTTTTCCCGGGACCGTTTGCGCCTTTTGGCTCACGTATATGATAGTGTCGCTAGCATCCATATGAAAAGGAGCCCGGGCTGACATGACTAGTCATAAACCCAAAGTGGCACAGACTTACAGGGACAGGCATCCATGACCCAGCTTCGAACGTGTCGGTCATCAGCAAGTGGGTCCGGGCTGTAGCACTGGGCTAGCAGGACTCCGGTAAACCGGGCTGTAGCGGGCTAACAGGACTCCGGTACTCAAAGCGTGACATTTCCCCGAAGGGACAGACACAGGAACGAAGAAGGACACATGCCGGCCAGCCTAAGTGTTCCAGAGCAGTAGCAAGCTACCATGGCTCAGCGGTAACACTAGGAGACATTTCCCGGTAAGAGAGGCTACTAAAGATAAACAACTAGATAGTCAGATCCCACACATACCAAGCATTTCAATCACACACACAATATGCTCGATATGTGCAAATACAACGAAGCATCACAACATGACTCTACGACACAAGTACTTTATTCATTAGGCTCCGAGGAGCGAGATATTACAAACATGGGTCTCATGACCCAACACTCAGAGCATACAAGTCAAAGCACAAGCGGAAGCTATCATGTCTGGGTACAGACATCTATAAATGAAAAAGGCTGAGAAGCCTGACTATCTATCAGATCCTACCGGGGCACAAGATCGTAGCTGAGGTAACAAGCTAAACGTCGAAGTCCACGTGGAACTACTAGTGAGACTGAAGTCTCTCTGCAAAAACATAAAATAGGCAAACGTGAGTACAAATGTACCCAGCAAGACTTACATCAGAACTAACTACATATGCATCATTTTCAACAAGGGGATGGTGGGGTTTAACTGCAGCAAGCCAGCTTTGACTCGGTGGCTATCCTAAACTACGACTGCAAGCGACTCTTTTGAGGTGGCGCACACGAGTCCACATATTCACCATATCAATACACCACTATGGATCCGCTCCCGTCTCCCTACGAGAACGCCATCCATAGCACTCACGCTTATCTTGCGCATTTTAAAGTATCCACTTTCACTTGTCTATGAACTGATATAAGCAACCCAGAAGTCCTTTTCCGCGGACACGGCTATTCGAATAGATGATGTTAACCCTGCAGGGGTGTACTTCTTCATACATGTTTCCACCACTTAGCGTCTGCACACGACATGTGCTCGGCAGACTTCAAGCGAAAGCTGACGTGGGTGTAGACCACGACCTACCTAAACACTCAAGTCTCTAGTCCAGGTTTATCACCTATTCGGGTTCCATCCATGAGGAGATCCGGCCGGAGTTTCGCTCACAGCCCCAAACGATGTGAACAGGGTTCCCGAGATACCAAACGGGCATCCGGTACACCGTGTCACGTACCTACCGCATCACAGCCCACCCCTACGGTCAGCGCTGTCCACGGCCTCCAGTAAGCTACAAACACCAGAAACTACTTGCAACTCCTGGACAGAGGACTAGGGTGAATAAGAAGTCGAGCGGGGTCATATTTCAGGGCCCAATGTATGGTAGTAGCTAAATCATGGATCACAAACACAAAACTCAGTTCCTGAGGACGGCTGCAATGAGACAACCCACCATGTACTCCTACATGGCCTCTCACCGACACCTTTTACCAAATCGTGTTCACACACTTAGCTCACACACAGTAGGACATGTTCACACACCTCTGATTCATCCCCGATGAATCAGACCTGACTCAACTCTAAGCAGTAGCAGGCATGACAAACAAACATGAATGAGTAGGCACAACAGGGCTCAAACAACTCCTACTCATGCTAGTGGGTTTCATCTATTTACTGTGGCAATGACAGGTCATGCAAAGGATAAAGGGGTTCAGCTACCGCAGCAGGTAACAAATATGTCGTTGTTGTCCTAATGCAGTAAAAGAGAGCAGGAGCGAGAGAGTAGGATTGTATCGGAATGAACAAGGGGGTTTTGCTTGCCTGGCACTTCTGAAGATAACATTGAGTCTTCATCAGTGTCAACGATCACATCATCGGTATCACGTCTATCGAGAGGGGACAAATACCGGCAACACAGAAGGGAACACAATCAATGCAATGCACAATATGATGCATGATCATGACATGGCAAAATGAATGTGTTTTGAGCCAATGCAACTAGCAACAGATTAAATGAAGTTGGTTTGAATACAAGATTCAAATTCAAACTCCATATGTGATTATTTAAATGCCCTTTATTTGATTTGTGCTAAACAGCAGCTATAAGTTGTTCTAACATGCATGAAAATGGTACAGATGGATTCCTTGAATTTTTCTGATAATTTTTCATATATAAATTATTTAATTTGGAGTTACGGTTAATTTTCTATGAATTTTAGAAGTTTATATAATTTTCTGGAATTTTCTGATTATTTAGAATTAAAATAATTCCAGAAAATGAATTATGGCGTCAGCATGACCTCATGCTGACCTCAGCAGGTCAACGGGCGGTCCAAGTCAAACCTGACGTGTGGGGTCCACACGTCAGTGACACAGGGGCTAATCCCGCGTTGACCCGGGCTTTGACCCACTACGGGGCCCACTGTCAGTGGCTGTTAGTCTAACTAATTTTAGTTAACACTAATCCTAACCCATTTAACAGGCCGGCCCCACCTGTCATGGACACAGGGGAGGGTCCCGTCGGGGTCAAGTGGTCAACCCCACCGGCGGCTTGACGCCGGCGAGGCCAGCCGCGGTGGAGAGCCTCGGGTTTGCGTCTCCGGCGACCAAATGGCCGGCCGAGTGCACGCGCGGGGAGCTGGGGCTCGCCCGCATCCAGGGAGGCTTGCGGCAGCAGCGGGGACGGCCGGAGCTCGCCGGAAACGAGCTCGAGGCGGCGCCGGCGTTCGGTGGTTTCTGGCTACGGGGCTGCTGCGGCCGTGGTATCGCGTTTGTGGCACCTACAGCAGCTACGCGAGGCAACGAGCATGTTGGACATGACGCCCGGACCAAATGGTCGCCGGAGTCGTGTCGGCGGTGAGTGCAGGCGGCGACGCAGTCGGGCGACAGGGCGAGGCGGCTACGGCGTGCCAGAGAGGGAACGGAGAGGGGGAAAAGGTTCGGTGGCTCACGGCGGTTGCAGCGGACGCCGAAGCAGGCTCGGGGAAGGCCGGACGGCGACGAGTCGATGATGGGGATCCACGGCGGCCGGCGATGAAAACGGCGATGCCGGCGGCGTTGTGGCGCGTCCGTAGTTCCATGGCTTGGTGGGGAGGTCGAGGATGTCGTGACGGAGCTCTCGAGCACGCTGGATGGGCGAGGGAGGGCTGGTGGCCACGGTGGTTGCGAGCGACGTCGGCGGCGGCTTTCGG
>NW_025231954.1:9280-10485 GCF_018294505.1 Triticum aestivum | reverse complement strand
TACTACTAGCTAGCTAGCTAGCTGGTACTGATCTAGCTTCTGCATGCATTTCTCTGAATTTTGTTATACTTAAACACTACAAGGAATTATACTTTGTCATAGCTATTAGTCTTTGGACTAAGGGGCACTAGCACACTAGTAAGTGATAGGCAACCATCCTACATGGAAATGTGAAGAGTTACATGGATGAGTACCAGCTCTAAGTGAAGGCTCAATGGATTCAAGATCAACCGACTGAAGTTGCCCAAACCTGCAAGGAAAAGAGAGAATAATGATTTCGAACTGCTTCTGATGGCATACATAAGCATAAGTTCAGTCCCCCAAATCAAGTACTCCATCAGATTGGGATACTACTCTAGATTAGTGTAGCCACTATCTAACAAAAAATTTCAGAACTGAATTTCAGAGTACTCTAAATGTTGTGTGCCCTAGTATTTCTGTGTTCCCTTGCATTTCTATAACATTTAGTAGCATGACAATTTTATCATGTTGAAAAATATTCAGTAACATGAATTTGGCTAAGCCAAGCATGATCTTGCTTGCATTGCCGCCTTTGCTACATGAAGCAATAGGGTAGGTTCAGTTTCACTGAATTTTTGAAACTATACATCATTTGCTGAATTTTTGCTCTACATCACTTGCTCTTTGTAAATTATTGCATATATCCAGTGACTGAATTTTTGAAACTATAGGTGAACCTCTTCAGGAAACGCAAAACAGTTAACTGAAACTATCTAAAATAGTTAAATCCACTTGATGCTTACCTAATGCAGGCCAACAGAATGAAATGAACTACGAATTTGTTCTCTGAAATACATGTAGGCCAACAGAGAGGATGTTCTTACAAGGGAGCAAGAAGCCTGCCGCCATGGCCCTAGGGTTTGCAGGTGAGGGGGTGGAGGAGAAGGGAGCAATCACCATGCATAGGTTGGGGAGGGAGGAAGGATGGAGAGGGAGGAAGGAGGAAGGAGGAGAGGTACCTGGGCAGGCGCGGCCGGTCGCCGGAGGGGTCAGGGTCGGAGTTGGGGTCGGGGTCGGCGGCGGCGTCGTCGTTGAAGGGATGCCTCAGTTGGCCGTGGGAAGGCCGGCGGCCGCGGTCGTCGTCCTGCACCCCGTGCCCGGACTGAGGAAGACGCCGGCGTTGAAGCTCCGGCAGCGGCTAGGCGTCGGGGGGCGACGGCGCGGGGGCGACGGCGCGGGGGCAA
>NW_025231954.1:0-749 GCF_018294505.1 Triticum aestivum | reverse complement strand
GATCGATGGAGGGGTGGCCCTGAACTTGGCCAACGACTCTCATGGTTCAGCCGTTTTGGGGTCCGCAAACCTAAACGGAATATTTTCCGAGAAAAAACGTTCTAGGCGGGGAACATCGTGGTGATGATCCATGCCTTTCAATCTCATGAAATTCGGTATAGGTTTGTTCTTAGCAGTAGATCCATGCCTTTCAATCTCATGAAGTTCGGTATAGGTTTGTTCTTAGCAGTAAAGACCGTTGATCTAGTGTTGTTGATCGTCTCGGTGTGAGGGGATCGCCAACGGGTAGGGCAGAAATCACATATTTGACCTGAGGACGAAATCAAATCACAAACTGACCTGGTCACGAAAAAATTTCACTCTGCTGACCCTTTGGTGTGGCGCCCGACAGCTGGGCGCCGCACCCTATTGTGCAGCGCCCATCACTTAGGCGTCACACTTCCTGCCAGCGTGGCAGCCCTGGTCCAGTTGCGGCCCCACAGACAACACTGCAGCGCCTAAGGGATAGGCGCCACACATGTAAGGTGCAACGCCTAGCTCTTGGGCGCTGCCCAGTCTGTGTTCCACTTGGGCTGGCTCCACCCTCTCTCTCCTCCCACCCCCACCCCACACACCCCCACCCCACCCTATGACCAACCACCGGTAAGCTCGAGAAGTACTTCACCGCCTGCTCTATGCAACACTAAGCTCGAGAAAATGTTACTCTCAAAGGTGTGTCAACACTAATAACAAATTTTTATGCAGTCACC
>NW_025231953.1:0-10487 GCF_018294505.1 Triticum aestivum | reverse complement strand
ATCTGTTGCTAGTTGCATTAGCTCAAAACACATTCATATTGCCATGTCATGAGCATGCATCATATTGTGCATTGCATTGATTGTATTTCTTCTTTGTTGCCGGTATTTGTCCCCTCTCGATAGACGTGATACCGATGATGTGATCGTTGACACTGATGAAGACTCAATGTTATCTTCAGAAGTGCCAGGCAAGCAAAACCCCCTTGTTCATTCCGATACAATCCTACTCTCTCGCTCCTGCTCTCTTTTACTGCATTAGGACAACACCGATTCATCTGTTACTTGCTGCGGTAGCTGAACCCCTTTGTCCTTTGCATGACCTGTCATTGCCACAGTAAATAGATGAAACCCACTAGCATGAGTAGGAGTTGTTTGAGCCCTGATGTGCCTACTCATTCATGTTTGTTTGTCATGCCTGCTACTGCTTAGAGTTGAGTCGGGTCTGATTCATCGGGGATGAATCAGAGGCGTGTGAACCTGTCCTACTGTGTGAGAGCTAAGTGTGTGAATACGATTTGGTAAAGGTAGCGGTGAGAGGCCATGTAGGAGTACATGGTGGGTTGTCTCATTGCAGCCGTCCTCAGGAACTGAGTTCTGTGTTTGTGATCCATGATTCAGCTACTACCACGCATTGGTCCCAAAACCAATGGACCCTCTCGGCTTCTTGATCACCCTTGTCCTTTGTCCAGGAGTTGCAAGTAGTTTCTGGTGTTTGTAGTATGCTGGAGGCCGTGGGCAGCGCTGACCGTAGGGGTAGGCTGTGATGTGGTAGGCACGTGGCACGGTGTACCGGGCGCCCGTTTGGTGTCTCGGGAACCCTGTTCACATCGTTTGGGGCTGTGAGCGAAACTCCGGCCGGATCTCCTCATGGATGGAACCCGAATAGGCGATAAACCTGGACTAGAGACTTAGGTGATTAGGTAGGTCGTGGCCGACACCCACGTTGGGCTTCCGCTTGAAGGTTGCCGAGTACATGTCGTGTAAACGGCGGTAAGTGGTGAGAGCGTGTGTGAAGAAGTACACCCCTGCAGGGTTAACATCATCTATTCGAATAGCCGTGTCCGCGGTAAAGGACTTCTGGGTTGCTTATATCAGTTCATAGACAAGTGAAAGTGGATACTCTAAAATACGCAAGATAAGCGTGAGTGCTATGGATGGCGTTCTCGTAGGGAGACGGGAGCGGATCCATAGTGGTGTATTGATATGGTGAATATGTGGACTCGTGTGCGCCACCTCAAAAAAGTTACTCGCAGTCGTAGTTCAGGATAGCCACCGAGTCAAAGCTGGCTTGCTGCAGTTAAACCCCACCATCCCTTTGTTGATAATGATGCATATGTAGATAGTTCTGATGTAAGTCTTGCTGGGTACATTTGTACTCACGTTTGCCTATTTTATGTTTTTGCAGAGAGACTTCAGTCTCACTAGTATTTCCGCGTGGTCTTCGACGTTTAGCTTGTTACCTCAGCTACGATCTTGTGCCTCGGCAGGATTTGGTAGATAGTCAGGCTTCTCAGCCTTTTTCATTTATAGATGTCTGTACTCAGACATGATAGCTTCTGCTTGTGCTTGATTTGTATGCTCTGAATGTTGGGTCATGAGACCCATGTTTGTAATATCTCGCTCCTCGGAGCCTATTGAATAGATTACTTGAGTCATAGAGTCATGTTGTGATGCCATGTTGTATTTGCACATATCGAGCATAATGTGTGTATGTTATTGAAATGCTTGGTATGTGTGGGATCTGACCATCTAGTTGTTTATCTTTAGTAGCCTCTCTTACGGGGAAATGTCTCCTAGTGTTTCCACCGAGCCATGGTAGCTTGCTACTGCTCCGGAACACTTAGGCTGGCCGGCATGTGTCCTTCTTCGTTCCTGTGTCTGTCCCTTCGGGGAAATGTCACGCGGTGAATACCGGAGTCCTGTTAGCCCGCTACAGCCCGGTTCACCGGAGTCCTGCTAGCCCAGTGCTACAGCCTGGATTCACTCACTGATGACCGACACGTTCGATGCTGGGTCATGGATGCCTGTCCCTGTAAGTCTGTGCCACTTTGGGTTTACGACTAGCCATGTCAGCCCGGGCTCTTTATCATATGGATGCTAGCGACACTGTCATATACATGTGCCAAAAGGCGCAAACGGTCCCGGGCTAAGGTAAGGCGACACCCGTGGAATACCGTGCGTGAGGCCGCAAAGTGATATGAGGTGTTACATGCTAGATCGATGTGGCATTGAGTCGGGGTCCTGACAGCGTTGGTATCAGAGCTTGACTGCCTGTAGGATTACCAAGCCAAACTGGTCGAAGTTGAGTTTAGAAATTCTTTAGTTATATAAGGGAATTGATTGTGGGATGGAATGTAAGGCTCTTTTTACTCCTTATACCTCATGCCCTTCTGATCTGAGTCATCTTATCTTTCCTGTGGGGATTAAGAACTAGGCTATCTCTTCTTTCTATTAGGATCATGTGTTACCAATCAGTAGACTTATAAGATTGTTGGATTTAAGTCTCAGTTCAGTTCCTACTACTTCCGTATGTTAATTGTTGATCTCGGAACCTTGATATTGTGCTTCTGAGTGGTTATGCCACCATTTTTGTGAATGTCTCAAATCTTTTCTGAGCATTTACAGCCGTTATGCTGTCCGAGTCATCCCAGGTTTCTAAATAGTCCGATGCATTTGCAAATCCCTTCCTTCTGTTTCCGATGTTCCCATGGGCCAGATTAACCACACTAATCGGTGTGTTGAGGTAATTATTGCCTCGGCATATATGTTGGAATATTATTATGACCCTAGGTGTCTCAGGGGATCATCTAGTGGTCTAGCCATGATTTGTGTCCTAGTGTGATGATTCTGGCCTTTATCTCAAAAGCATCCTGTGATGCCATTTAGTTAGTAGGTATTCTATTCTTGGGTTTTTGAAACCGAGATTCACTCTACCTACTTCATGTTGATAGTAATTGCTAGTGCCTTTAGGATATTAGCAACCTTTGCATTAGTCCTCGATGTTCGTGGTATTCCTTTCTTCCAAATACTATGAACCGCTTATGGCAGATGTTCCTCGCTGATCGAAAGATCACAATCAGAGTGCTCTCGATGGGTTCTCGATTCTACATTGTGACTCTGCCAGTTCTACCTTTCTGCATGGGTTATCCGGAAGAAACATGTTGAACTTGGTTCGACATACTAATCTATGCGTCCACAACTCAGAAAATTATATGATCCTTTGAGTTGATCTCTTTAGTTGCATTCTGACCCTCGTCTATCAATTGATAGTCAAGAGTATGCGTGCGTTCGTTTATCGATGCCTAATACTCTTGTGGTCCATCAAGCCATTCTATCGCAGAATGACTAGGAGAAACAAACTCCAGTACCTCTTCCATATCTAGGATTGGGTCAAAGTAGTTGTATTCCGCAGATCAAATGCCAATCCAGCTTTTGGTTCTGCTCTACCTTGGAGTATTACATATTTTATATCGAGATTGTTATAGGAATTGCACACCATCCTATGAACTCTTGGTACAGTGATACTTCTTGCCATCATTGTTCATTCCTCGGTTCCTGTGTTATTGTCACCGGAATGCCGACAAATGAATCATGGTGTGTGAAATCAATACTCCCAGCAACCTCGTTGCTTGGTAGTTAAAGGACAATAATTTCATTCCTAGTGTGTTGGTTATTGAATCATCATTCTGAGGTTGATTATGCTACCTAGTCCTTATTTCGTTGCACCCTTCGATTGATGAGTTAGGATCTTGTCAAGTCCTCACTCATTTGATCATATCGTCTTGCCCTCAAAAGCGAGATTGTTCTCGAGCTTAGTAACATACCGGTGGTTCGTGATTTTTCGAATATCTTCTCGAAAGTATCACCAGGCTGTCACCTGACTGTTATGTTGAGCTCGTGATCAAGTTGGTTTCTTGTGAACCACCTTCTCTCCAAGAATCGGTGTTAGATATCCCTGAGCTAGTTGGTTAAGCTAGACAACAACTTGGAGAGTTGGAAGATAAAAGCTTGTCTGACTTAGTTCGTTCCAAAGGGATATTCTTGTGTAGTGTGTGTTGAAGAAAGATGATATCTTCATCGATTGGTCCTTGTGATCAGTTGCTGGACCTATTGTCTTATCAATCCTTTGATTTGAGTGTGGGCTATCGTCAAATCAAATCAGTACCAACGATGCTCGTAATGTTGTCTTATTCGTGGTTGATCCCTCGAGCATACACCATTATATCTTTTAGGTCTGACCAATGCTATCACTTGTTCACTTAACTATGGAATTCCTTTTAAAAGGAAACCCAGATGAATTGTTGTTGTGCCCATTGACAACATCCTTGTCTTCTCCATAATTTTGCTGAACATTAAGCTAGTGTTGGAAACTTTTGAAAGCATTTGTTCATGCTAGCTCATGAAGCATATGTTTGGATGAAGGTAGTGACTTCCTTTAATTCATGTGTATCTGATGCAAGTTGCCGCCGTGGATTCGAGAAAGTCAATGTTGCTTTCTTTGGAATCATTCCAAATCAGTCATGCACACGTGCGAAGAATGCTGTGGTTTGAAGACTTGCAACCTTCAATCTATATGTATCCCTAGCACACCAAGCCACTGATTGATTTGTTCAAGGAGAAGGAGTTCCTTCGTAAGAGCTAATCCGGACTTATGAAAGAACTTCGATACCCTCGTTGATGGTTCCCCCTCCTGAACTCGGTAGTGTTTTATTATAAGACTACCACGTGGTCATGCTTGTCTGGGACAACGTGTTCACATGTTTGTAGCAGAACCAGCTCATGTTTTGGAGCTTGCTATCGTAGTTCATCTCCCGAGAATCCCGCAACGTCATCTCGTCGATTTGTGTTGCAAACTTCCATTTTCTTCCTAAGACTCGATGAGCCTGGAATATCCTAACACCAACCAGAGCTGAATCTCAGGCAGATATGATGGTTGGAACATTTCCCTAAGAACTATAATATTGGTCTCTCGATAACCGGTAAGGTGGATGTCGTGGCCAACACACCCAGCCGGAAGACCTGTTATTATAATATCTTGTTTGAGGAAGTTGGCCACCCCCCCCCTAGGGATTTCGTAGGATTTACTCCCTAGTTGCCCCTATGGATTTTTGTGTTCCCGAAGTCCGACCTTTTACTTGATGTTTTAGATATCAAACCATATCTATGAATGGGTTATACTAGCACATCAAGGAGAACATTAGAAACAGAGTGCTAAATGTCTCTCGGTCGATCATCCAGATTTTATTTGCTTGGCCTTGCTAAGGTGAAATCTGAGAAAGTGTTATCTTCCTTTGCATCTGCATCCTCCATCACCATTCATCATGGTAGCAAGTTGTGTTGCCAGGATCCTTGACACGGATGTTGGTAAAACCTTGATGATTGTGGAAATGCTCAAGTTCTTGAAAGCACGTACAAGCGCTACGTGTTACCATCGGCTCTAACTAGGATTCCTCTCAGTTTCCTCGGCAATGCTATGACCTTTTCAACCAGTGAATTCACTCTTTATTGTTGGGTTCTTCCCCAGTTACCAGAATCATTCCCAGCATTTGCATTTTGTTCCCAGCTTGCACCGCCAATGTGCCATTCTACCATGGGTCTCTTCCATTTCCGGTGATAAGCAAAATTCATCCATTACGTTGTCTTCAACAAGGTAATCCACATCATCCAAGTTTGAGTATGCCATTCTACCGAACCCCTCTAAATGATCGATTATGATTTGCCTTAAGCTGGTATAAAGAGTTTCAATGATCTCTGAATCAAAGGTAATTCTTTTGCCACTTAAGGGGAGATATCTACGAGTCACGGTTCCGAAGGTGTCTCGTTGTGGTATCGTGGCAACTCAACTCCTCGCTACGTTGACAACCGATTACCACCTTCTTAAGTGTGGAATTGGTGTCCACCTAGTGAACCTTCGTCATCCGTTTCTTTCCACCCCTCTTGATGTGTATCTCGTGTCTCAACCCGAGAGATGGTCCTATGTCTCATTCCGTGAGTTGTTCGATCTTCGAGAAGATCGACCCTTCTAGAGTCTCTTTCCCTCCAGGTCATGTTGGCAGGATTTCTCAGAGCAAGACGACAAGACAAAGATGGTGTTCAAATCAATGTTCATTTGAAGTGCAACCTGGATCGTGAAGATTGTACTAGTTTGCGTTTCCCCCTCATCCTACCCTACGCTTGAATCTCGAGACGAGATTCTTGTTTAGTGGGGGTGAGTTGTCACATCCCTAGCTTCTGGTAATGCACTAGGCTAGACCTCTTGCTGCATCATGTCTAAATTCAAATGAAATTTGAATTGAGGAATTCTCAAAAGCCTCAGAAACCTCTAAAAAAACCAACAATTAAATCTTCTCAAATGTGTCCAAGAAAATGTTCCTGATATCCTCTGGAAATATTGGAAAGAGGTAAAATCCAAACCAATAATTTTGGTGTCTCGGAAACATTTAATTTGGGCATTTGAATTAAAGCAATAATTATTTGAATTGGATTTATATCTACTATTAAATAAATATAGGTCCAATAATTCTAAAATATTTTGTGGAGCATTGTTTTAATTCTTTTAGCTCCTAAAAATATTGTCAGAAGCAAAATAAATTGAATTGGTTTCAAAACCAAATTCAAAACAAACCTGCAAAATAGAAAACTAAAATAATAATAAAAAGAGTAAAGCCTACCTGGCCTCACCCGCGCAGCCCACCAGCCGGCCCAGTTCCCCCCCCTCTGGCCGGCCCAGCCCGCCAGCGCCTCCCTGTCGTCTTCCTCCTCGGGACAGTAGGACAGAGGCGCGTGGCCGGAGCGCGCGCGCACGCGCCCGAGCCACCTCCTGCTTGCCGCCCCGCCCCGGATCGGCTAAGGATGCCACGCACCCCCTCAGGCCTCTCTTAACTCCCTCCCGTGCTCATCCCCTTCTCCTGCTCTCCCTCTTGCTCCGCACCTCGGACCCGAGCGGAGCCGCCGCCACCGACGCCGATTGCCGCAGCCACCGTGCTCCCCACGCCTCACCGACGCCCCAGGGAGCTCCGCCTCGACCCCCTCTTCCTCCCCACCGATCCACAGCCCTCCGGAAGCCCTGCATCGCCGCCATCGCCGTCGTCTTCTACCTCGGACCCGCCGGCCATCTTCGTCAAATTCGCCGCCTCCGACGCCTCCCCGAGCTCCCCGAGGCCACCGTCGCAACCCCTGTGAGCTCCCCTTCCATTTCCCCTCCTCCCCGCGCTCGTTCCCGCATGCTAGCCGCCCGTTTCACCGGGGCCATGAGCTCCTCGCCGCGGCGATGACGCAGACGGTGCTAGAGCCACCGTAGCCAACTTCCGAGCCCACTGACGTGCTCACCGTGATCTCAGGAGTCCGTAGCACGCCCCAGCTCCTCCTGCCGTGCTCCCTAACCCCGACCCCGAGATTGCCCGAACTCCGGCAGCCGCAAAGGGGCTCGCCGCCGGCAGCTCCGGCCACCCCAGCTGCTGTCACTTGCCTCTTTAGATGCGCCTTTCTCCCAGGAACCCATAGGAGCAAACCGCTCGTCAAATGGTGCTCCATAGCGAGCGCACGGTGCACCTCCGCTGTCGGCCGTGGTCGTCACCGGCGACACTCCGGCGACTGCCGACGTGGCATGCCTAATTAGCACTAATGACCTTGTTAAACTAACCCCGTGACACTGACAGTGGGCCCCGTAGCGGGTCAAAGCCCGGGTCAACGCGGGATTAGCCTCTGAGTCACTGACGTGTGGACCCCACACGTCAGGTTTGACCTGGACCGCCCGTTGACCTGCTGAGGTCAGCATGAGGTCATGCTGACGCCATAATTCATTTTCTGGAATTATTTTAATTCTAAATATTCAGGAAATTTCAGAAAATGCCTAAAACTTCCAAAATTCATAGAAAATTAACCGTAACTCCAAATTAAATAATTTATATATGAAAAATTATCAGAAAAATTCAAGGAATCCATCTGTACCATTTTCATGCATGTTAGAACAACTTATCACTACTGTTTAGAGCAAATGAAGTGAATGACATTTAAATAATCACATATGGAGTTTGAATTTGAATCTTGTATTCAAACCAACTTCATTTTATCTGTTGCTAGTTGCATTAGCTCAAAACACATTCATATTGCCATGTCATGAGCATGCATCATATTGTGCATTGCATTGATTGTATTTCTTCTTTGTTGCCGGTATTTGTCCCCTCTCGATAGACGTGATACCGATGATGTGATCGTTGACACTGATGAAGACTCAATGTTATCTTCAGAAGTGCCAGGCAAGCAAAACCCCCTTGTTCATTCCGATACAATCCTACTCTCTCGCTCCTGCTCTCTTTTACTGCATTAGGACAACACCGATTCATCTGTTACTTGCTGCGGTAGCTGAACCCCTTTGTCCTTTGCATGACCTGTCATTGCCACAGTAAATAGATGAAACCCACTAGCATGAGTAGGAGTTGTTTGAGCCCTGATGTGCCTACTCATTCATGTTTGTTTGTCATGCCTGCTACTGCTTAGAGTTGAGTCGGGTCTGATTCATCGGGGATGAATCAGAGGCGTGTGAACCTGTCCTACTGTGTGAGAGCTAAGTGTGTGAATACGATTTGGTAAAGGTAGCGGTGAGAGGCCATGTAGGAGTACATGGTGGGTTGTCTCATTGCAGCCGTCCTCAGGAACTGAGTTCTGTGTTTGTGATCCATGATTCAGCTACTACCACGCATTGGGCCCGAAACCAATGGACCCTCTCGGCTTCTTGATCACCCTTGTCCTCTGTCCAGGAATTGCAAGTAGTTTCTGGTGTTTGTAGTATGCTGGAGGCCGTGGGCAGCGCTGACCGTAGGGGTGGGCTGTGATGCGGTAGGCACGTGGCACGGTGTACCGGGCGCCCGTTTGGTGTCTCGGGAACCCTGTTCACATCGTTTGGGGCTGTGAGCGAAACTCCGGCCGGATCTCCTCATGGATGGAACCCGAATAGGCGATAAACCTGGACTAGAGACTTAGGTGATTAGGTAGGTCGTGGCCGACACCCACGTTGGGCTTCCGCTTGAAGGTTGCCGAGTACATGTCGTGTAAACGGCGGTAAGTGGTGAGAGCGTGTGTGAAGAAGTACACCCCTGCAGGGTTAACATCATCTATTCGAATAGCCGTGTCCGCGGTAAAGGACTTCTGGGTTGCTTATATCAGTTCATAGACAAGTGAAAGTGGATACTCTAAAATACGCAAGATAAGCGTGAGTGCTATGGATGGCGTTCTCGTAGGGAGACGGGAGCGGATCCATAGTGGTGTATTGATATGGTGAATATGTGGACTCGTGTGCGCCACCTCAAAAATGTTACTCGCAGTCGTAGTTCAGGATAGCCACCGAGTCAAAGCTGGCTTGCTGCAGTTAAACCCCACCATCCCTTTGTTGATAATGATGCATATGTAGATAGTTGTGATGTAAGTCTTGCTGGGTACATTTGTACTCACGTTTGCCTATTTTATGTTTTTGCAGAGAGACTTCAGTCTCACTAGTATTTCCGCGTGGTCTTCGACGTTTAGCTTGTTACCTCAGCTACGATCTTGTGCCTCGGCAGGATTTGGTAGATAGTCAGGCTTCTCAGCCTTTTTCATTTATAGATGTCTGTACTCAGACATGATAGCTTCCGCTTGTGCTTGATTTGTATGCTCTGAATGTTGGGTCATGAGACCCATGTTTGTAATATCTCGCTCCTCGGAGCCTATTGAATAGATTACTTGAGTCATAGAGTCATGTTGTGATGCCATGTTGTATTTGCACATATCAAGCATAATGTGTGTATGTTATTGAAATGCTTGGTATGTGTGGGATCTGACCATCTAGTTGTTTATCTTTAGTAGCCTCTCTTACGGGGAAATGTCTCCTAGTGTTTCCACCGAGCCATGGTAGCTTGCTACTGCTCCGGAACACTTAGGCTGGCCGGCATGTGTCCTTCTTCGTTCCTGTGTCTGTCCCTTCGGGGAAATGTCACGCGGTGAATACCGGAGTCCTGTTAGCCCGCTACAGCCCGGTTCACCGGAGTCCTGCTAGCCCAGTGCTACAGCCTGGATTCACTCGCTGATGACCGACACGTTCGATGCTGGGTCATGGATGCCTGTCCCTGTAAGTCTGTGCCACTTTGGGTTTACGACTAGCCATGTCAGCCCGGGCTCTTTATCATATGGATGCTAGCGACACTGTCATATACGTGTGCCAAAAGGCGCAAACGGTCCCGGGCTAAGGTAAGGCGACACCCGTGGAATACCGTGCGTGAGGCCGCAAAGTGATATGAGGTGTTACATGCTAGATCGATGTGGCATTGAGTCGGGGTCCTGACAGCGTTGGTATCAGAGCTTGACTGCCTGTAGGATTACCAAGCCAAACTGGTCGAAGTTGAGTCTAGAAATTCTTAGTTATATGTAGGGGAATTGATTGTGGGATGGAACGTAAGGCTCTTTTTACTCCTTATACCTCATGCCCTTCTGATCTGAGTCATCTTATCTTTCCT
>NW_025231952.1:8880-10492 GCF_018294505.1 Triticum aestivum | reverse complement strand
AAGGGGATGGTGGGGTTTAACTGCAGCAAGCCAACTTTGACTCGGTGGCTATCCTGAACTACGATTGCAAGTAACTCTTTTGAGGTGGCGCACACGAGTCCACATATTCACCATATCAATACACCACTATGGATCCGCTCCCGTCTCCCTACGAGAACGCCATCCATAGCACTCACGCTTATCTTGCGTATTTTAGAGTATCCACTTTCACTTGTCTATGAACTGATATAAGCAACCCAGAAGTCCTTTTCCGCGGACACGGCTATTCGAATAGATGATGATAACCCTGCAGGGGTGTACTTCTTCACACACGCTCTCACCACTTACCGCCGTTTACACGACATGTACTCGGCAACCTTCAAGCGGAAGCCCAACGTGGGTGTCGGCCACGGCCTACCTAAACACTCGAGTCTCTAGTCCAGGTTTATCGCCTATTCGGGTTCCATCCATGAGGAGATCCGGCCGGAGTTTCGCTCACAGCCCCACACGATGTGAACAGGGTTCCGTGACACCAAATGGGCGCCCGGTATACCCGGCCACGTGCCTACCGCATCACAGCCCACCCCTCCGGTCAGCGCTGCCCACGGCCTCCAGCATACTACAAACACCAGAAACTACTTGCAACTCCTGGACAGAGGACAAGGGTGATCAAGAAGCCGAGAGGGTCCATTGGTTTCGGGCCCAATGCGTGGTAGTAGCTGAATCATGGATCCCAAACACAGAACTCGGTTCCTGAGGACGGCTTCAATGAGACAACCCACCATGTACTCCTACATGGCCTCTCACCGCTACCTTTACCAAATCGTATTCACACACTTAGCTCACACACAGTAGGACAGGTTCACACGCCTCTGATCCATTCCCGATGAATCAGACCCGACTCAACTCTAAGCAGTAGCAGGCATGACAAACAAACATAAATGAGTAGGCACATAAGGGCTCAAACAACTCCTACTCATGCTAGTGGGTTTCATCTATTTACTGTGGAATGACAGGTCATGCAGAGGATAAAGGGGTTCAGCTACCGCAGCAGGTAACAGATGAATCGTTGTTGCCCTAATGCATTAAAAGAGAGCAGGAGCGAGAGAGTAGGATTGTATCGGAATGAACAAGGGGGCTTTGCTTGCCTGGCACTTCTGAAGATAGCATTGAGTCTTCATCAGTGTCAACGATCACGTCATCGGTATCACGTCTATCGAGAGGGGACAAATACCGGCAACACAGAAGGGAACACAATCAATGCAATGCACAATATGATGCATGATCATGACATGGCAAAATGAATGTGTTTTGGGCTAATGCAACTAGCAACAGATTAAATGAAGTTGGTTTGAATACAAGATTCAAATTCAAACTCCATATGTGATTATTCAAATGCCATTTAATTGATTTGTGCTAAACAGCAGCTATAAGTTGTTCTAACATGCATGAAAGTGGTACAGATGGATTCCTTGAATTTTTCTGATAATTTTTCATATATAATTTATTTCATTTGGAGTTACGGTTGAATTTCTATGATTTTTAGAAGTTTAGGACATTTTCTGAAAATAATAAATCATTTAAGAATTATTTAAATTCCAGAAAACATTTACTGCGTCAGCAGTGCGTCACC
>NW_025231952.1:0-4932 GCF_018294505.1 Triticum aestivum | reverse complement strand
ACTCCTTCTCCTTGAACAAATCAATCAGTGGCTTGGTGTGCTCGGGACACATATGGAATGAAGGTTGCAAGTCTCCATACCACAGAATACTTCGCACGTGTGCATGACTGATTTGGGATGATTCCAGAGGAAGCAAAACTAACTTTCTCAAATTCACGGCGGCAACTTTCACCAAATGCACATGTATAAGAGGAAGTCACTCCTTTCATCAAACAAGTACTTCATGAGCTAGCATGAAGAAAATGCTTTCAAAAGTTTCCAACACTAGCTTAATGTTCAGCAAAATTATGGAGAGGACAAGGATGTTGTCGATGGGCTCAACAACAATTCATCCAGCTTCCCGTGGAGATGGAATTCCATAACTATGTGAACAAGGTGATAGTATTGGTCAGACCCAGGAATATAACGGTGTATGCTCGAGGAAAAACCACGAGTAAGACAACATTACGAGCATCGTTGGTGCTGATTTGACTTGACGATGGCCCACACTCAAATCAAAGGATTAATAAGACAATAGGTCCAACAACTGATCACAGGAACCAATCGATGAAGATATCATCTTTCTTCAACACACACTACACAAGGATATCCCTTTGGAACGAACTAAGCCAGGCAAGCTTTTATCTTCCAACTCTCCAAGTTGTTGTCTAGCTTAACCAACTAGCTCAAGGGTATCCAACACGGATTCTTGGAGAAAGGGTGGTTTACAGGATAAACCAACTTGATCACGAGATCAACATAACAGTCAGGAAACAACCCGGTAACACTCCCAAGAAGATATTTGAAAAGTCACGAACCACCGGTATGTTACTAAGCTTGAGAACAATCTTGCTTTTGAGGGCAAGACGATATGATCAAATGAGTGAGGACTTGACAAGATCCTAACTCATCAATCGAAGGGTGCACCGAAATAAGGACTAGGTAGCACGATCAGTCTTAGAAGGATGATTCAAAAACCAACACGCTAAGAATGAAATTATTATCCTTTAACTACCAAGCAACGAGGTTGCTGGGAGTATTGATTTCACACATCACAATTCATTTGTCGGTATTCCGGTTGCATCAACACGAGGGCCGAGGAATGACTAATGATGGTGAGAAGTATCACTACGTCAAAATTCATGAGAGTTGGTGCAGTTCTCATGACAATTCTGACATAAAGGGGGTAATACTCCAAGGTAGAACAGAACCAAAAGCTGGATTGGCATTTGATCTGCGGCATGCAACTTCTTTGACTCAATCCTGGATATGGAAGAGGTACTGGAGTTTGTTTCTCCTAGTCATTCCGAACTAGAACGGCTTGACGGACCACAAGAATAACGAGCATCGGTGAACACGAATGCACGACATCAACTTGACTAACAACTGCTGGACAAGGATCAAATACAACTACAGAGGGACAACTCAAAAGAACATATGATTTCCTGAGTTGTGGATGCATGGTTTAGCATGTCGAACGAAGTTCAACATATTTCTTCCGGATAACCCATGTAGAAAGGTAGAACTGGCAGAGCCACAATATATAATGGAGAACTCATCAAGAGCACTCTGGTTGTGATCGTTCAGTTCAACGAGGAACTTCTGCCATAAGTAGTTCATGGTATTTGGAAGAAGAAGATACCACGGACTTCAAGGACTATCGCAAAGGTTACTAATAACCTAAGGGAGCTAGCAATTACTATCAACATGAAGTAAGTAGGGTGGATCTCGGGTTCAAGAACCCAGGAATAGAATACCTACTAACTAAATGGCATCGCGGGATGCTTTCGATAATGACGGCCAGAATCATCACACTGGGAACACAAAACATGGCTAGACTACTAGATGATCCCCTGAGACACCTAGGGTCATAATAATAACTCCAACATAAAGGTCGAGACAGTAGAATACCTCAACTCAACAATTAGTGTGATTGAGCTGGCATAAAGGAACATCGAAACCAGAGGGAAAGGATTTGCAAATGCATCAGACTATTTAGAAACCTGGAATGACTCGGACAGCATAACGGCTGTAAATGCTCAGAAAAGATTTGAGACATTCACAAAAATGGTGGCATAACCACTCAGAGGCACAATATCAAGGTCTTGAGATCAACAGTTAACATACAGAAGTAGTAGGAACTGAACTGAGACTTAAATCCAACAATCTTATAAGTCTACTGATTAGTAACACGTGATCCTAATAGAAAGAAGAGATAGCCTAGTTCTTAATCCCCATAGAAGAGAAGATGATGACTCAGATCAGAAGGCCATGAGGTATAAGGAGTAAAAAGAGCCTTACGTTCCATCCCACAATCAATTCCCTTATATAACTAAAGAATTTCTAGACTCAACTTCGACCAGTTTGGCTTGGTAATCCTACAGGCAGTCAAGCTCTGATACCAACGCTGTCAGGACCCCGACTCAATGCCACATCGATCTAGCATGTAACACCTCATATCACTTTGCGGCCTCACGCACGGTATTCCCACGGGTGTTGCCTTACCTTTGCCCGGGACCGTTTGCGCCTTTTGGCACACGTATATGACAGTGTCGCTAGCATCCATATGATAAGGAGCCCGGGCTGACATGGCTAGTCGTAAACCCAAAGTGGCACAAACTTACAGGGACAGGCATCCATGACCCAGCATCGAACGTGTCGGTCATCAGCGAGTGAATCCAGGCTGTAGCACTGGGCTAGCAGGACTCCGGTGAACCGGGCTGCAGCGGGCTAACAGGACTCCGGTATTCATCGCGTGACATTTCCCCGAAGGGACAGACACAGGAACGAAGAAGGACACATGCCGGCCAGCCTAAGTGTTCCGGAGCAGTAGCAAGCTACCATGGCTCAGTGGAAACACTAGGAGACATTTCCCGGTAAGAGAGGCTACCAAGGATAAACAACTAGGTTGTCAGATCCCACACATACCAAGCATTTCAATAACATACACACAATATGCTCGATATGTGCAAATACAACATGGCATCACAACATGACTCTACAACTCAAGTATTTTAATCAATAGGCTCCGAGGAGCGAGATATTACAAACATGGGTCTCATGACCCAACAATCAGAGCATACAAGTCAAAGCACAAGCGGAAGCTATCATGTCTGAGTACAGACATCTATAAATGAAAAAGGCTGAGAAGCCTGACTATCTACCAGATCCTGCCGAGGGCACAAGATCGTAGCTGAGGTAACAAGCTAAACGTCGAAGTCCACGTGGAACTACTAGTGAGACCGAAGTCTCTCTGCAAAAACATAAAATAGGCAAACGTGAGTACAAATGTACCCAGCAAGACTTACATCAGA
The DNA here is from genome assembly GCF_018294505.1 of Triticum aestivum. Lineage (NCBI taxonomy): Eukaryota > Viridiplantae > Streptophyta > Magnoliopsida > Poales > Poaceae > Triticum > Triticum aestivum. The sequence goes on along the minus strand of NW_025231952.1, from coordinate 1,639 downwards.
ACTAACTACATATGCATCATTTTCAAAAAGGGGATGGTGGGGTTTAACTGCAGCAAGCCAGCTTTGACTCGGTGGCTATCCTGAACTACGACTGCAAGTAACTCTTTTGAGGTGGCGCACACGAGTCCACATATTCACCATATCAATACACCACTATGGATCCGCTCCCGTCTCCCTACGAGAACGCCATCCATAGCACTCACGCTTATCTTGCGTATTTTAGAGTATCCACTTTCACTTGTCTATGAACTGATATAAGCAACCCAGAAGTCCTTTTCCGCGGACACGGCTATTCGAATAGATGATGATAACCCTGCAGGGGTGTACTTCTTCACACACGCTCTCACCACTTACCGCCGTTTACACGACATGTACTCGGCAACCTTCAAGCGGAAGCCCAACGTGGGTGTCGGCCACGGCCTACCTAAACACTCGAGTCTCTAGTCCAGGTTTATCGCCTATTCGGGTTCCATCCATGAGGAGATCCGGCCGGAGTTTCGCTCACAGCCCCAAACGATGTGAACAGGGTTCCTTGACACCAAACGGGCGCCCGGTATACCCGGCCACGTGCCTACCGCATCACAGCCCACCCCTCCGGTCAGCGCTGCCCACGGCCTCCAGCATACTACAAACACCAGAAACTACTTGCAACTCCTGGACAGAGGACAAGGGTGATCAAGAAGCCGAGAGGGTCCATTGGTTTCGGGCCCAATGCGTGGTAGTAGCTGAATCATGGATCCCAAACACAGAACTCGGTTCCTGAGGACGGCTTCAATGAGACAACCCACCATGTACTCCTACATGGCCTCTCACCGCTACCTTTACCAAATCGTATTCACACACTTAGCTCACACACAGTAGGACAGGTTCACACGCCTCTGATCCATTCCCGATGAATCAGACCTGACTCAACTCTAAGCAGTAGCAGGCATGACAAACAAACATAAATGAGTAGGCACATCAGGGCTCAAACAACTCCTACTCATGCTAGTGGGTTTCATCTATTTACTGTGGAATGACAGGTCATGCAGAGGATAAAGGGGTTCAGCTACCGCAGCAGGTAACAGATGAATCGTTGTTGCCCTAATGCATTAAAAGAGAGCAGGAGCGAGAGAGTAGGATTGTATCGGAATGAACAAGGGGGCTTTGCTTGCCTGGCACTTCTGAAGATAGCATTGAGTCTTCATCAGTGTCAACGATCACGTCATCGGTATCACGTCTATCGAGAGGGGACAAATACCGGCAACACAGAAGGGAACACAATCAATGCAATGCACAATATGATGCATGATCATGACATGGCAAAATGAATGTGTTTTGGGCTAATGCAACTAGCAACAGATTAAATGAAGTTGGTTTGAATACAAGATTCAAATTCAAACTCCATATGTGATTATTCAAATGCCATTTAATTGATTTGTGCTAAACAGCAGCTATAAGTTGTTCTAACATGCATGAAAGTGGTACAGATGGATTCCTTGAATTTTTCTGATAATTTTTCATATATAATTTATTTCATTTGGAGTTACGGTTGAATTTCTATGATTTTTAGAAGTTTAGGACATTTTCTGAAAATAATAAATCATTTAAGAATTATTTAAATTCCAGAAAACATTTACTGCGTCAGCAGTGCGTCACC
>NW_025231951.1:7821-10494 GCF_018294505.1 Triticum aestivum | reverse complement strand
GACCCGACCTCAGACGGTCAAGCCTCTGTGTATCTGTGCCATCCCTGGATCAGTATGCTGGCACACACAGTACATCAATGTATATATCAAAGTGCAATCACATGTATAAATAACGTAAAATGATATATACCTCATAATACTCAGCGGAAACAATCAAACGGGTGTGGAGTCCCATCAACGCCATCGGCAGGTTGAGTGTAGACCGTAACCCTGTATCGTAATTCTTACTCGTCGAGGAAATATCTGCAACATGATACGTTGCAGCCGTGTAGGTCAGTACATTGAATGTACCGGCAAGATCACAATAAAAAGAACAGATGATAAAACTATACTATATGCATTATGGCTTTGTGGCTCTGTATCTGAATTTTGTTTGCGTAAAAGCTGGTTTTATTTTACCTACATCAAAGGTAAAAGTGAAGTCTGTACTATGGAGTTTTCTATCATGACATGGTTCCGCCAACCGATGTCTCATAGCCCAAAATCATCATAGGTTGCCCACAATTAAGTTATCAGTCCAGTGTTGAGAGTTCTGAGATAGATCCAAGTCCAGATGCTCAAATTGTCCGTAACCGGGGACACGGCTAATCGATTAGGTTTAAACCCTCTGCAGAGGTTTGTACACTTTTCCCGCAAGATTCGATCCCTCTCTTTACGTTCTCGTACTTCAGAGTGTTTGAGAACAAGATGACCGAAACATGGTCTTCCAAAGAGTTCCTCTGACCACTGTCCGGTACTCAACCCATCCTACCGTAGTTCTACATCTGCTAGTACCGTCCCAGCCAGAGTCACCACTAAGGTCAACCAAGCCAGAGCCCATAATGACTTGCGGTTGCACAGGTAAGCTTTCGGGCGTGAAGTATTCTTCCGTCTCTTTGAGTCTGGGTGAAGCTTTCCGCAAGATGTCATGGCGCTTCTCCATGCATCCCGGCCAACCACTGGTTTCTCCAGGGTGCCCGTCAACCGTCCTTCACCCAGTAGTGTGTATTGAATTCTTGTCTCGAGTCTTGAAGTCTTGAGGCCTTGAAAATGCAGTCCTTGCAGATGCCATCATGGAGTTGTCGTCATTGACGTAGAGTCCTCCTTCTTCACACCACTCTCGAGCACTCATACCAAACCCCGTCTACTATAGCGTAGCATTAAAATAAATAACGTCCCGGGCTTGGTAACAGGGTGATGGGTTTCTACCTCATGCATACTAATCAACTACAAGAATTCAATATCACTACTGGAGGGATTGTTGCGAAGATGACACTAAATGCAATAAAACATAGGTATGAAAGCATGGTCAAAGTGAACTTGCCTGGTATTACTTGATGAAGATAACAACGCTGTCAGAAAATGACTTGGTAGAACTAATCGTCACTCCGTTTAAAATCTATATAGTCAAACATAGCATTCACATAAGCAAACATCCTAGCAAACAATTTTAGCACTCGAAATAAAAATCAAAACAGCAAGGAAAATCGATAATAAAACTTAAACAAAAATCAAAAGAAACTTCAAATAAAACTACAAAGAAAAACTACTAACGAAGATCTATGACTTTGCTACAAACATCTAATATAGTTTTGCCGTAAGTAAAAATTTAACAACAATTAAAATACTGAACTAATAAATTAACAGAAAATAAAATGTAAAATAACTAATTTAACAGAAAGTATTTTTTTCCATAAAATTTTATTTGCAAAAAGAAACAAATAAAAAGCTTTTATAAAACACTAACTATGACCTAAACAAGTTTTCATACAAAACTAAGAAAAAAAAATTTAAAATAAAAACAAAATTTTCTTTTGTTGACTAACAGAAACAAAACTAAATTTTTCAAGAGTGAAAAAAAGAAATAATTTGAAACTAATAAAAACAATAAAGAAAAGACTAAACCAAAACTATAACTAAAACAGTACTGTTTTGCTAAAAACCTAATTTAAATTAACCTGAAAATAAAATACTAAATACTACTGGATAAACAACGGTCCTAGAGACCAGGAGCAAAAAGAATCGGTCGAAAATAATATTCCTAACTCAAAATATCTCAAATCTAGTGATTTGAGAAAATTCATACAAACACAAATTTAAACTGCTCAAATATGAAATACAATTGAACTAACAGAAACTTCATAAAATTTGTGATCCAAGGCAGTTGGAATCACTCAAAAATACCTCGTAGATAATTAACTATGGATTTTACAAGATTGAAACTATTCTGTTAAAAACAGAAACGAAAAAATAAAATTAAAAGAAAAACTGGCGCTAATTGGGCCTATCTAACGCATCGGGCGTAATATAACTAAAACGCGCCCGGGAAAATAAACCGAGTCGGGCCGGTCTAACTAAACCTAACTAAACCAAAAATAAACCGGGATAAAAACCGGTTCACATATAATAAACCTACCGCTTCGCGATCTAATCTCGACCCTACGATCTAAATCGAACGGCGACGGGGATCTCCGGCGACTTACCGCGGGGTCGACGGCGACGGCGGCTCGGGCGACGACGGCTCCGGTGGCTCCGGTGGTCGGGGACGTCGGCGGAGGTGTCGGGAGGGTGCGGCGGAGCAAGGGGGGCTCGGGGTGGAGTCGGGTGAGCTCGGGGAGGTTCGAGGCGACCGGTGGGGCGGCAATGGCGCGGCGGCGCACTCGGGTCTCCGGCGACGAATTGCGGCGAGGGGAG
>NW_025231951.1:1559-7588 GCF_018294505.1 Triticum aestivum | reverse complement strand
GCCTGGTTGGGCCGGCTGGCCTGGCCCGCTGGCTGGGCCGCCTCGGCGCTGGCTGGGCCGGTTGGCCTGGCTGGCGCCTGGGGTTTCTTTTTCCCTTTTTTTGAGTAATTGAGAGAGAGAGAAATATAAGTAAATATAAATATTTTATATAGGACATATATATATCAAAATGATCAGGGGAAAATTCCCTACAATTTGAACATTTTTCCAGGGGCAAAACTCAAACTTTATAAAAAAAATCATTTTTTCTAAAATCCCAAATAAAAATCAATTTTGAATTCAATCTTTTTGGCAATGTTTTTTCATCTGACAAATTTGGAGTGTCATGTTTACTCCTCTCATACTTTTTCTCAAGTATTTGTCAGGCATTGATTTGAAATAAATTTCAACTGCCAAATTTTGAATTCAAATCCCATCAACTCAAAATCTTCTGAAACTTCTAATGCCACTCAAATTCACTCAATCAATCAAACAAACAATCAAATTACAAGCATAGTTATTTATTTAATATAACATTCCAAAATTTAGAATTTTGGGATGTTACAAATCTACCACACTTAAAATGAATCTCGTCCTCGAGATTCGAAGAGGCTAGCAAGAAAAGGTTAGGGTTTGGAGGTCTTCCAGCAAATCCATTGATCGGTATGGTCTAGAGTGCTACCACACTTAGAAGCATGGTTATGTTCCGACAAAACTCATGTACTTCATCCTTAGGGTTGGCGGTGTCGATCTTCTCATATCTTCGGTATGAATCCTTTACTGATACTCTTCCGGTAGGGCATAACCCTTTCCACAATATCATGTGTCATTTCATCATGGTAAGGTTCTTCCGAGACTGGGTCTTCATATCTGACGGGTCTGTCGCCAATACTAAACAACTATCGAAAATCTCATGGTGGTCGACAATTCATGGTTTCTCCTGTAGGAAAATGGTTGGGGTTGGATCTCAGCGTATAACCTACGATTGGCAACGGTTGCCTGTAAAGGGTTCCATCGTCCTACCATCCTATGGTTTTATGGCTTATCGCGTCGACACTCTTCTAAGGTTTTCAAGTCTCTCCGATTTTCCATCAACATATGATAGTTCATGATAGAAGTCTCCGGTATGGGGGCCAATCCATCCCGTACTTGAATCATTACCACATACGTAAACAGTGAATCACGTATTCTAACACTTGGGCATACTCACAAGCATTGCAGAATTTCTCTTGTTCTCGAACTGGGTTCGAGTAAATCCTTTGGTTCAGCAAGCCAAACAAAACATCTATCGTTCTTCACAACTCATGGGTTTTTGCGTAACCTCCTACGAAACGTTTGCTGACGAAATCACAGCTTCTTCCAAAATTTCTTCCTCCAGGGAGTACTTGATCCTTATTAATTCCTAGGCCTGTGGGTTGTGGGCCCACTTCAATACTTGCATAGCTTTAACTCATCCTCGGAGTTACATTTGTTCCATATTCCAACATTACACCGACTTTAATTCCATCAGTACTTCCTTTCTTCATATCGATCATATCAAATAAAACTCCAACTCATTTTGTCCAAACTTCGCTCCGTGGAATATCATTATCATTTCCATGGGTCAGGTGTCCTCACAGGGTACTACCACCCTTGAAATGCACAAATTCTTCCATAGACCATATTTTTCTCATATCCTCGAAAATGGTCAAAACTCTTTGTTCATGGAGTAACAACTCATAAAATCCAACATATGAAATCATCACACCTTAACATTATTGATTCATGCATTCATTACAATCTCTGAGCACCCATTACATAACTCAACTCATCAAACTCATAAAAATGAAATTGCTTCCTACTACACTTACTACCAATATCAAAGTTCCAACTACTCAGCTCCAGCTTTCATCTTGTCGGGACATTTTGTAGCATAATGTCTTGCTTCCTTGCAATGAAAACAAATAACTATCGATAAGTCTTTGGGCTTCTTGGAGAGGGTGCCTGCTCCTTGAGTTCCTAGCTTCCTTTCGAGACAATGATTGGCATAATGCCCGACGTCCTTACATTCAAAACAGGTAATATGATCTTGTCCCTATTTGCAGAAATTGGGTTGTTCTGAGGATGTCTTTGTTTTCTCTTCCTGGTTTTCTTCGTTCTGATCAAACGTTCTATTCCCCGTGGATCAAACTCTATTGCTTCCGTCGGGAAGTATCCCGGATACTCTTTTCTTTCCTTGGTGCAATACTGTGAAAAATGTCCTTCTTCTCCACATGAATAGCAGGCATTGGAGTAAAATCTGTTGAGGCCTTCTCCATCAGGGTCTTCAACACATTCCTTCATCACATGTTCTTTCATAACTTCTCGGAGGGCTTCTTTCATTCCTTCTTCCTGCTCCTGAATAGTTTGTTGCACCATGCGGTAAATGTGACACCGAGTCGGGTAGTGGGTGGTTCCTTCACACAAGAAACAAGTCACCTGACTAGTTGGGCATTCCTCAGCTGGGTGTTTCTCCTCACAATGAGGGCATCCATCCTTGTGTTCCTCCTGGGTGTGTCCTATTTCTCTGCAAATCTTGCAGGCACAAGGTTTCTTCTTCGGGTTATCATAGTGCTTCCGGATGAGACGTGATCTCAACAGGGTCTTCCTGAATTCCTCCCAAGTTCTTGCTCCATTAAATCCTTGTATGGCTTGATGCATATTCCACCAGGTTGCAGCACTTCCTTCAAAGTACTGAAGAGCGTACGATACTTCATTCTTCCTTGAAACCAAATTGCTCCCGAAGTGATTCTCCATGTTCTGAATCCATAGCTCTGCCTCCGGCTGAGTCTTCGGTCCAGAGAATATCAGTCCAACTTCATTCATCATCTATGGGGTCCAAAAGTTTTGGGATGAGATATGAGAGAGGTGGGGAGGGATACACACAATACAAACGATAGTTTTTGAAGAAACAAGTTTTACTTTGTGGCTGTCGGAAAACATCAAACAAATGACAGCTCACAAATCGTCGCATCTAACGTAGGTGTATAACAGGGTTTGGTCTCTAAAGGTCAAATAATTCTTCAGGAACTTCAAATTCTTCAAGTCTTCGGAGTCTTCAATTGTTGCAGCTGCAATTCTTCCAACGCATGGTGAAATCCTGTTTACTCTGAAATGGCCATCAATTGTCCGATATCTTTAATTCTTGGAGCGACTTCAGTTGATCTTCCGTGTGGTCAAAAGGGAAAGGTGTATATTCTAACTATTTGAGGTGAGAGTGTTTATTTGATAAAATCAGAAAAGATGAGGAGTAAGAGTCTTTTTTGAAAATAAAGTTTTTGAGAAATCCTGTCCAAGGGCTTTCCGATTTCTAGGGTCACGTCCTACAGTCAACATGTGCTCTGATACCATTTCTGTAGCGACCCGACCTCAGACGGTCAAGCCTCTGTGTATCTGTGCCATCCCTGGATCAGTATGCTGGCACACACAGTACATCAATGTATATATCAAAGTGCAATCACATGTATAAATAACGTAAAATGATATATACCTCATAATACTCAGCGGAAACAATCAAACGGGTGTGGAGTCCCATCAACGCCATCGGCAGGTTGAGTGTAGACCGTAACCCTGTATCGTAATTCTTACTCGTCGAGGAAATATCTGCAACATGATACGTTGCAGCCGTGTAGGTCAGTACATTGAATGTACCGGCAAGATCACAATAAAAAGAACAGATGATAAAACTATACTATATGCATTATGGCTTTGTGGCTCTGTATCTGAATTTTGTTTGCGTAAAAGCTGGTTTTATTTTACCTACATCAAAGGCAAAAGTGAAGTCTGTACTATGGAGTTTTCTATCATGACATGGTTCCGCCAACCGATGTCTCATAGCCCAAAATCATCATAGGTTGCCCACAATTAAGTTATCAGTCCAGTGTTGAGAGTTCTGAGATAGATCCAAGTTCAGATGCTCAAATTGTCCGTAACCGGGGACACGGCTAATCGATTAGGTTTAAACCCTCTGCAGAGGTTTGTACACTTTTCCCGCAAGATTCGATCCCTCTCTTTACGTTCTCGTACTTCAGAGTGTTTGAGAACAAGATGACCGAAACATGGTCTTCCAAAGAGTTCCTCTGACCACTGTCCGGTACTCAACCCATCCTACCGTAGTTCTACATCTGCTAGTACCGTCCCAGCCAGAGTCACCACTAAGGTCAACCAAGCCAGAGCCCATAATGACTTGCGGTTGCACAGGTAAGCTTCCGGGCGTGAAGTATTCTACCGTCTCTTTGAGTCTGGGTGAAGCTTTCCGCAAGATGTCATGGCGCTTCTCCATGCATCCCGGCTAACCACTGGTTTCTCCAGGGTGCCCGTCAACCGTCCTTCACCCAGTAGTGTGTATTGAATTCTTGTCTCGAGTCTTGAAGTCTTGAGGCCTTGAAAATGCAGTCCTTGCAGATGCCATCATGGAGTTGTCGTCATTGACGTAGAGTCCTCCTTCTTCACACCACTCTCGAGCACTCATACCAAACCCCGTCTACTATAGCGTAGCATTAAAATAAATAACGTCCCGGGCTTGGTAACAGGGTGATGGGTTCCTACCTCATGCATACTAATCAACTACAAGAATTCAATATCACTACTGGAGGGATTGTTGCGAAGATGGCACTAAATGCAATAAAACATAGGTATGAAAGCATGGTCAAAGTGAACTTGCCTGGTATTACTTGATGAAGATAACAACGCTGTCAGAAAATGACTTGGTAGAACTAATCGTCACTCCGTTTAAAATATATATAGTCAAACATAGCATTCACATAAGCAAACATCCTAGCAAACAATTTTAGCACTCGAAATAAAAATCCAAACAGCAAGGAAAATCGATAATAAAACTCAAACAAAAATCAAAAGAAACTTCAAATAAAACTACAAAGAAAAACTACTAACGAAGATCTATGACTTTGCTACAAACATCTAATATAGTTTTGCCGTAAGTAAAAATTTAACAACAATTAAAATACTGAACTAATAAATTAAAAGAAAATAAAATGTAAAATAACTAATTTAACAGAAAGTATTTTTTTCCATAAAATTTTATTTGCAAAAAGAAACAAATAAAAAGCTTTTATAAAACACTAACTATGACCTAAACAAGTTTTCATACAAAACTAAGAAAAAAAAATTAAAATAAAAACAAAATTTTCTTTTGTTGACTAACAGAAACAAAACTAAATTTTTCAAGAGTGAAAAAAAGAAATAATTTGAAACTAATAAAAACAATAAAGAAAAGACTAAACCAAAACTATAACTAAAACAGTACTGTTTTGCTAAAAACCTAATTTAAATTAACCTGAAAATAAAATACTAAATACTACTGGATAAACAAAGGTCCTATAGAGCAGGAGCAAAAAGAATCGGTCGAAAATAATATTCCTAACTCAAAATATCTCAAATCTAGTGATTTGAGAAAATTCATACAAACACAAATTTAAACTGCTCAAATATGAAATACAATTGAACTAACAGAAACTTCATAAAATTTGTGATCCAAGGCAGTTGGAATCACTCAAAAATACCTCGTAGATAATTAACTATGGATTTTACAAGATTGAAACTATTCTGTTAAAAACAGAAACGAAAAAATAAAATTAAAAGAAAAACTGGCGCTAATTGGGCCTATCTAACGCATCGGGCGTAATATAACTAAAACGCGCCCGGGAAAATAAACCGAGTCGGGCCGGTCTAACTAAACCTAACTAAACCAAAAATAAACCGGGATAAAAACCGGTTCACATATAATAAACCTACCGCTTCGCGATCTAATCTCGACCCTACGATCTAAATCGAACGGCGACGGGGATCTCCGGCGACTTACCGCGGGGTCGACGGCGACGGCGGCTCGGGCGACGACGGCTCCGGTGGCTCCGGTGGTCGGGGACGTCGGCGGAGGTGTCGGGAGGGTGCGGCGGAGCAAGGGGGGCTCGGGGTGGAGTCGGGTGAGCTCGGGGAGGTTCGAGGCGACCGGTGGGGCGGCAATGGCGCGGCGGCGCACTCGGGTCTCCGGCGACGAATTGCGGCGAGGGGAG
>NW_025231951.1:0-699 GCF_018294505.1 Triticum aestivum | reverse complement strand
GAGGCCTAGGGTTTTCGGGCGAGGGGGCTCGGCGTGGGCTGGCTCGCTGGCGCGGCTGGGCCGGTCGGTTCGGTCGGGCTGCGCCTGGTTGGGCCGGCTGGCCTGGCCCGCTGGCTGGGCCGCCTCGGCGCTGGCTGGGCCGGTTGGCCTGGCTGGCGCCTGGGGTTTCTTTTTCCCTTTTTTTTGAGTAATTGAGAGAGAGAGAAATATAAGTAAATATAAATATTTTATATAGGACATATATATATCAAAATGATCAGGGGAAAATTCCTTACAATTTGAACATTTTTCCAGGGGCAAAACTCAAACTTTATAAAAAAATCATTTTTTCTAAAATCCCAAATAAAAATCAATTTTGAATTCAAACTTTTTGGCAATGTCTTTTCATCTGACAAATTTGGAGTGTCATGTTTACTCCTCTCATACTTTTTCTCAAGTATTTGTCAGGCATTGATTTGAAATAAATTTCAACTGCCAAATTTTGAATTCAAATCCCATCAACTCAAAATCTTCTGAAACTTCTAATGCCACTCATATTCACTCAATCAATCAAACAAACAATCAAACAACAAGCATAGTTATTTATTTAATATAACATTCCAAAATTTAGAATTTTGGGATGTTACACGACAACGACAACAACAACAACAACGACGACGACGACGACGACGACGACGACGACGACGACGACGACGACGA
>NW_025231950.1:9443-10498 GCF_018294505.1 Triticum aestivum | reverse complement strand
GTCATCATTTTTCAATCCTTTCTGACTTCATTAGTTGTTTTTCATGCATTTACTAATTATTTTGAGCTATAAGACCCTAAAATCGAAAAGCATTTCAAATGAACGCTGAAAAGGTTGAAAGTTGGCATGATATCATCATTTCATCCACATAGCATGTGCAAGAAAGTTGAGAGGGTTACGGCAAAAACTAGATGCACTTCGTGTACAAAACAGACAATCCCTTTCAAAGTATCAGGATTTCATACGGAAACTCGTCTGTTACAAAGGGATTTCATTTTTTAAACTTATTTGAACTCCTGACTTTTTGTGTGTTCAAAATGCACAATTCAAAGCCACATCATCATTTTTCAATCCTTTCTGACTTCATTTGTTATTTTTGATGCATTTACTAATTATTTTGAGCTATACGACCCTAAAATTGAAAAGCATTTCAAATGAACTCTGAAAAGGTTGAAAGTTGGCATGGGATCATCATTTCATCCACATAGCATGTGCAAGAAAGTTGAGAGGGTTATGGCAAAAACTGGATGCACTTCGTGTACAAAACGGACAATCTCTTTCAAAGTATCAGGATTTCATACGGAAACTCGTCTGTTACAAAGGGCTTTCATTTTTTAAAACTTATTTGAACTCCTGACTTTTTGTGTGTTCAAAATGCACCATTCAAAGCCGCATCATAATTTTTCAATCCTTTCTGACTTCATTCGTTATTTTGCATGCATTTACTAATTATTTTGAGCTATAAGACCCTAAAATTGAAAAGCATTTCAAATGAACTCTGTAAAGGTTGAAAGTTGGCATGGTATCATCATTTCATCCACATAGCATGTGCAAGAAAGTTGAGAGGGTTACGGCAAAAACTGGATGCACTTCGTGTACAAAACGGACAATCTCTTTCAAAGTATCAGGATTTCATACGGAAACTCGTCTGTTACAAAGAGATTTCATTTTTTTAAATTTATTTGAACTCCTGACTTTTTGTGTGTTCAAAATGCACCATTCAAAGCCACATCATCATTTCTCAATCCTTTCTGACTTCATTTGTTATTTTTCAT
>NW_025231950.1:1513-1845 GCF_018294505.1 Triticum aestivum | reverse complement strand
CATAGCATGTGCAAGAAAGTTGAGAGGGTTATGGCAAAAACTGGAAGCACTTCGTGTACAAAACGGACAATCTCTTTCAAAGTATCAGGATTTCATACGGAAACTCGTCTGTTACAAAGGGCTTTCATTTTTTAAAACTTATTTGAACTCCTGACTTTTTGTGTGTTCAAGATGCACCATTCAAAGCCATATCATCATTTTTCAATCCTTTCTGACTTCATTTGTTATTTTTCATGCATTTACTAATTATTTTGAGCTATAAGACCCTAAAATTGAAAAGCATTTCAAATGAACTCTGAAAAGGTTGAAAGTTGGCATGGTATCATCATTTC
>NW_025231950.1:0-955 GCF_018294505.1 Triticum aestivum | reverse complement strand
TTTCAATCCTTTCTGACTTCATTTGTTATTTTTCATGCATTTACTAATTATTTTGAGCTATACGACCCTAAAATTGAAAAGCATTTCAAATGAACTCTGAAAAGCTTGAAAGTTGGCATGGTATCATCATTTCATCCACATAGTATCTGCAAGAAAGTTGAGAGGGTTACGGCAAAAACTGGATGCACTTCGTCTACAAAACGGACAATCTCTTTCAAAGTATCAGGATTTCATCCGGAAACTCATCTGTTACAAAGGGATTTCATTTTTTTAAAATTATTTGAACTCCTGAATTTTTGTGTGTTCAAAATGCACCATTCAAAGCCACATCACAATTTTTCAATCCTTTCTGACTTCATTCGTTATTTTGCATGCATTTACTAATTATTTTGAGCTATAAGACCCTAAAATTGAAAAGTATTTCAAATGAACTCTGAAAAGGTTGAAAGTTGGCATGGTATCATCATTTCATCCACATAGCATGTGCAAGAAAGTTGAGAGGGTTACGGCAAAAACTGGATGCACTTCGTGTACAAAACGGACAATCTCTTTCAAAGTATCAGGATTTCATACGGAAACTCGTCTGTAAAAAAGAGATTTCATTTTTTTAAACTTATTTGAACTCCTGACTTTTTGTGTGTTCAAAATGCACCATTCAAAGCCACATCATCATTTCTCAATCCTTTCTGACTTCATTTGTTATTTTTCATGCATTTACTAATTATTTTGAGCTATAAGACCCTAAACTTGAAAAGCATTTCAAATGAACTCTGAAAAGGTTGAAAGTAGGCATGATATCATCATTTCATCCACATAGCATGTGCAAGAAAGTTGAGAGGGTTACGGCAAAAACTGGATGCACTTCGTGTACAAAACGGACAATCTCTTTCAAAGTATCAGGATTTCATACGGAAACTCGTCTGCTACAAAGGGATTTCATTTTTTACAACTTATT